>NC_022023.1:2275330-2277574 GCF_000317375.1 Microtus ochrogaster
AAAAAAAAAAAAAAAACAATTTCAGTGATCACATGTAAAGGGACTAGATGGGAGTATAGCTCAGCAATAGAATACTTGTATAATATTTGTGAAGCCCTGGGCTCAGTCCCCAAGACAGAAAAAAAAAAATGAAGTTATCATCATCATGTAAGTGGCTTTAAAGAATTGCTGTCTTAAGAACGTAGTTTTTTCTAGAGGCCAGATTTCATATATTTTGCAGCTATAAAAAAGCCAAACACAAACACTCCATGCTAACACCGAAGCTATACACAACCCTGGGGAGGAGTCAGTGAGAACATACAGAGGCCGCAATGACGGCTGAGCCTTTCAGTGGATAAAAGGGTCGTCTGTCCCCTTTATCAAGGCCTTTGCAAAGGTGCGCACAATGGACGAGCCATTTGATGCTCCTCGTCCTTGGATTTGTCTGTGCAGCTCCACTCTGCTCATCTCTTCACCTCATGCATCAAGAAAAGATTTTATCTTTAAAAAAAATCTTATTTCCAAATGGCCTGTGCCCCCAGATTGCTTTCAGAAACCAAAATGTTTTGGTTTTGGTTTTTTAACAAAGGAGAAATGTATCCGTGAATCCGTAAGAAACAGACAACTAGAATACTTTACATTTGGGAATTAAAGACGATTACAAAAAAATCACTAGTCAACACAAAATAATCACAATGGAAATGAGGATATCGTGTGTGTGTGTGTGTGTGTGTGTGTGTGTGTGTGTGTGTGTGTGTGTGTTTATATCTCGGCGTGGCTAGTTGCAAATACTGGAAAATCTAATGACTGATGTGAGCAATGGCTTTGTGGTGAAAGAATGGTGAACTGAACACCAAATAAGACAGCTTTTTTTACTCAGAATCCTGACCGCTAGCGATTCAACGAGCCCACAGAGCCTTGAGTGTATGCACTAGTCAGGATAGCTGAGTTCTCTCACCAAACACTAATACTAAGCAGGGGATCGGTGAATCTGTTTCCACCCTAGGCCTCTTTGCTCATTCATGCCAACAGCCTGAAGAACGCTCCACTCGGATTCCTTACAGGTACTTCAAGATAAACAATGTGTCAGGCTCAACCGTGAATCACCCTCTCCCCCCAAAATCTATTCCTCTCGAAGCCGGTCCGGTCTCTGTCTAAGGGACAGTTGCACTGAGTGTGGGCATGCCTCTTGCCACAATCCTGCGAGGACTTCGAGGTGGCATCCCGAGTGGCCAGCCTGGACCGCCCTGGGCTGCAGAGCTCCGCCCCTGTCCCCTGACTTCTCCCTTAGAAAGTGGCCGGTAGGCTGATCCCACTTGCTGGGCCATGTGAGTTTGACTGAGGACTGTAAACCTACGGTAACTTCCTGTTTGGGGATGTTTGGGAGTTCCACAGAAAGGGGCACGCTACTTACGGTGACTTTCCAAAGCCTCACGCTAATCTGTATTTCACACCTGGGAAGACAAGCAAGCGGCTCTCAAAATGGAGGACTCGCAGGGCGAGCGGCTGACCTCAGGGCACAGGCGCGGGCCGCTCGCCATGAGGGCGGGGCCATTCGCCATGAGGGCGGGGCCATTCGCCATGAGGGCGTGGTCGCCCTTGCACAGGGCTGCTGCCTGGGAAAACCAAGCCAGGCCAGCCTTAGGACCAGGCCCTGTGGGTGGTTGGCTGTTGTTGGGTGATGCTTGGGGTTAGAATTTATTTCCTCGGGGCAGTATGTTTTAATTGCGTCTTCTAAGGGAAACACTCTCTGATTTATTATGATGTGTATAATAATAAGCTTAGTTCTTATTGCTTGCTTAATTCATGGTGGCTATATTTTGTAGCGAAGTTATTCAGAGCGCCCCTTAATTCTCTTATTGGCCCCCTTAAAGGAAAATAAGCAAACTTGTTTCAGATATGACACTGGGCCATTTTACCTTTGGGCTTATTTATTTAAGTATTAGGCTGTGCGTACGTGTGTGTGTGTGTGTGTGTGTGTGTGTGTGTGTGTGTCTACATGTATCAGAATGGTCAGAAACACTTATAGATACAGAGGCTAAAAACAGATCTCTGGTGTTTTCCTCTGTAACTCTGGCTGTATCCCTTTAAGACAAGGTCTCTCACTGCATTAGAAACACTGGCTGAGCCGGGCGATGGTGGCGCACGCCTTTAATCCCAGCACTCGGGAGGCAGAGGCAGGCGAATCTCTGTGAGTTCGAGACCAGCCTGGTCTACAGAGCTAGATCCAGGACAGGCTCCAAAGCCACAGAGAAACCCTGTCTC
>NC_022023.1:2277674-2298072 GCF_000317375.1 Microtus ochrogaster
ATCTACGTCTCCACTGCAACAAAACTGAACACCTCTGAACTCCAGTCACCATGCTTAATCTCGTATGCCGTCTTCTGAAAAAAAAAAAAAAAAAAAAGAAACACTGGCTGCACCTTGGCTGTCCTCAATGGTGTGTTGCTGTATAGACTTCAAACTCTGTAAACTGCAGATTAAATCCATTCTCTTTCCTTTCAGATTGGTTCCATCTCCCGTGGCTCTAAACGAGGTCTGAACCCAGTGTCACAACCTTGGTACCCCTCCCCCCCTTTCCTTCGTAGTCTGGCACAGGGAGGAAATTTAGCTTAGCTTGCGGTAATACTTTAGTCCGCCTCTCTCCATTTCTTGTATTTCAAACTCCACTAGCCCCCCCCCTCAATTCTCAGTGTGCATCGCCCAGTTAAGAGATCAAATTACTCACACTCCCTAAAGCCTCCCAAGGAGCAGGCCATGCTGATCTTCTAACAACACTGACTAGGCTTAGCAGGAACCCCTGAAGTTAAAGTTGAGCCTTCTTAACGTGGATTCTGTCCCTTTCCCCATCCTTTTCCTCCCTCTTCCTCCATTCCCACTTCCGCTGTCTCCCAGCAACCCCAGGCGTCTTGAACTGATCTCCCTTTTCTTTCTCATTTAGTTTATATTCATAACCATGAACTTAATTCCGCAATCCAGCTAGACTGGGAGGGGAACGAGGAAACTGTGGAAACCCGGAGAACTTCGGTGAAAGCAAAGATTGCGGAATATTTCGAGCAGGTGGAATGGGGGCGTTGTCCTGAGCTATAGAAAGTACGGTCTGGTGGTTAAGATGCCTTCAAGTCAGAAATTAGAGTTGTCCACAGTTGACAGTGGTGACCTTCCTGCTGGTCTTGATCCTGGACCCAAAATGTCCATGACTTCTGCATTACTCATGCCTTCGTTCACCTCCCCAAAGTCCATATGTTTTCCATCTAGTCCTTGTTGGGGGAGGTTCCTGTCCCACCTGGTCCCATAATAAACACACAGGAACTATATCGTTTGCAATAATGTTTGGCCAATAGCTTAAGCGTATTTCTGGCTAACTCTTATATCCTAAACTAACCCATCTCCATTGATCTGTGCCTCACCACGAGTGTTTTTAGTTTCATGTCGACGTTAAGGTCTATCTACTTCAAATAGTCGGGGGACACAGTCACAAACATGAAAACACCAGCACACATTTAAACTTTTGCAGTGGTACATGCTCCCCTTGGCTTAGAGACCCCTCAGCCAAATATGTTGGTCATTTTAAAACTGCTGCCACTTCTCCAAGTTCCTTGTGGTTTGAAGCTGAGTGCAGGAGTTCTCCAAACCAGCTGTGACTTCATTGTTGGAAGAGCAGTTCCGCTCTTTAGCTCTTGGACTAAGGATGAATAAACAGTCAAGGCTGTCTTAAGTGGCATTTGTCTAAATCAACTCGAGAAAGGTGGCATGAAGAAAGGGATATGCTTGTGAGTGCATATGCCACCTGTCTTGTACCAGCTTCTGATTTCTTTTTCTTGGCCAACCACCCAGCAGCGATGCATCAAGCCCCAATCTTGGGCAACGCTTTTGTTAGGCACACACGGTGTTCCTGTTTGACAAGTCACCTGCTCTTGTTAAAAAACAAAACAAAACAAAACAAAAAAAACAAAAAAAAACTTTTATTACTTTCTTAATTTCCTTTATCGTGTGTGTGATTTGGAACACGTCAGTAGGCTGCATAAATGTCTTTACCTGGGGAGATTACTGACTCTGAATCTCCTTTTATTTTTTTGTATATGTGTATGTCTGTGTGAGTGTATGCCACATGTGTGTGCACCTACGGAGGCCAAAAGACAGAGTCGGATCCTGGTACTGGGAAACAAAGTTAGGTTCTCTGCAAGAGCTCTTAACTGCTGAGCCATCTCCCCAGCTCCCACAATTTCCTTTTACCTGCAAGAACATTAAAATCAATTCTTTTGATTTTGCTTTGCTCCTTCCTGGCTGAGTGTCCTGGAACTCGCTTTGTAGACCAAGTTGGCCTTGAAGTCACAGAGATCCACCTGCTTCTGCCTCCTGATGGCTGGGATTAAAAGTGTGTGCACCACAAATGCCCTGCCATTCTTTGCTTTTAACACAACTGTAATAAAGAAACTTGAACTCCAAATCTAAGAGGCATGAGATATGAATGCTAGGTATTATCACTTAGCAACTCAGCCAGGAAAAGGAGTTTCAGTTTTCTTCTTCTGCTTTAACAGTCTTGTCAAGCAGCCATGACTAGACACAATTTATTATTTTGGTTTGGTTTTTGAGACAATATTAAAACGTAGCTCAAGCTGTTCTCCTGCATGTCTCTCAAGGGCTGGGATTACAGGCCTTTAGTGCCACGTCTAGTCAAACACAAGTTTTGGCCAGTGTTTAAGTGATTGTTGATTTTATGATAAGAAACCAGCGTTGACCAAAATGCTAAAGTATAACTTAGACTCCCAGATATAGATTCTTATGTAAGGCTCCTATTTTAATGCCAGTGAAAGTCAGAATTAGCACACAGTCTTCTGACAAACCAGGTCACTTCAAGCATTACAACATAGGACTGCAATTGCCATGTTCCAGGGATTGTACCCAATGTTATGCAAAAATTATTTTAGTTCCTCAGAAACTCAGAGGTAGATACTATTATTATACCTACTTTACAGATCCAGAAGTTGAAGTTTAGGTGACTTAAGTAGTATATCCAAGGGCATATATATTGTGGGTGAGCCAGGATGAAACATACTCAATTAATTTTTTACATTATTGCTACTTGTTTCCTCTAGAGCCGGCCCGAATCTAAGTTATAACTCCTAACAGTAGCAACATCACAATTAGCAAGTAGCAATGAAAATCATTTTAAGGCTGGGGGTCACCACACCATGAGGACAGCAGCTTAGGAATGTTGAGAAGCATTCTTTAGATTTTGCTTTCTAGGGTGGAGGTGAATTTCTATCAACCACCAGTGAGCCTGGGAGAGGGCTCTGAGTACTGTGTGAAACACAGCCCCAGACACCTTGACTGTGCCCTGAGACCAGACAGCAGGAGCAGGAACGTCAAGCCAGGGTACGCCTAGACTTTAGCCGGCCAACTGTTGCTGCATCGGGTCTCTTCGGTTATCTCCTTCAACTTCAGGCTGAGTCTGTGGTCTTCTTAACTAAGCCGGAATATTGAACTCAGCACCCCCAGTTCTTAGGCTAGACCTATATGTAAGTGCAAAGCTCCTAAAAACAGCCTTGAGGGGGAGGGAGGAAAACCAACCTGGCAGGACGAGCTGCTGTGGAATACATTTGTAGTTTGTGAAAGTGTAGACACATATGATTTCACCCAAGCATGTCATGGTTATCACCAGAGAGGAGGCTGGAATGAGGGACCAGCAAGATGGAGACGGTCCTAGGGTCCTAGGCGTGCTCTGTTTCTTACGTGGGCACCGAAGACATGCGTGTTTACAATAATTCTTTAAACAATGCACATTTTGTCGTGACTGTTTCGCTTTGGCCCAGTTCTTTAGTATATATCTAAACTAAAATGTTTTTAGAAAGAAAAGACAAATGGAAGTCTATGACCGCAAAGGGGTATCCTCTCTGCAGCTGACTTCCAAAGGGTTCATGAGGAATCAGTATTATTTCATGAGAAGTGGGGGAAGCAGAAACATGAGAAGGCAAAAAGACACACTCCACGTAGCGTACTTTCATTTCCTTTTATTGAAGGAAACAGAAACGTGTGCTGCTGAGGCAGGCGCACCTCCGAGCAGGACAAAGTTGTCAGCGGGGCTGACACGACAAGCCACAATGCTGGCCAAGCATCCTACCACAGTGGGAGAACCAAATCCACAAAGGAAGCGGGAGGTAGCAAATATCCCCAACACCCAGAGTAAGCATGTCCGTTTGCAGAGAGCTTGGTCATGCATTTAAAAAGAGGGTCCCTTTATCGCTAGGAGCACAACATCTCAGATTTAGAGACCTTTTCTTTCGACAGAAATAGTGAAGCTACCAAACGATCTGAGTTTCGTCTTTCAGCTCCCTATCCCAGGTAGAAACGGAGGCTGAGACCTTGAAATAGCGCACGGGCCTAGCTCGACAGGTGCTGAAGCCCAGCCATACGCTAAAAGTAGCTGCGCTGTCCCTCTCCTTTCTCGCACTGTCTCTCGTTCAACTTGTGCTCTAGGAAATCTCTCGATGCTATAAATAAGATTCATAACAGAATGCAGGCAGCGGCCTAGGGGATGCAGGGAATCAAAAGCTGCTACAGAGCTAAGACCACTTCACTAGAAATAGCACAGGGGACACTACTGTGCCAAGGTTCCCCCGAACAGCTGCTAGAAGCACACACAAAGAAAAACACGGTAGCTCTCCCATGTTGGGGTCGGCTGCACCAATGTCACGGTTCACATCCCTGGCAGAACATCAGGCCCCACGGCATTTCCAAAGCTGTTATGGTTTTCCAATACAACGAGGTGTTTGGGCAATTTGGTCACAGAAAGAAGGCGCTAAAGAAATTTTGACTGATCGCAAATTGATAATGCTATCAAACCATAAATTTATACAGCCAAGAACTGATTGTGAGGGGTGAGGAATGGGATGGTTGAGATTTCTGTTTCGTAGAAACAGGTTTATTCAGGTAAACCCCTGCTCATAAGTCACCTCCCGCACGCCCACGAACTGGAAGGGAAGTCCTGTTTAGAAATGGCCATTGCTGGATTAGCTGGTCACCCAGCTGCAGTTCTCTTCAGTGCAACACACACGGTGTCCAAGGTCGAAGTCACGAGAGCACTAGATCAGGAAATGGGAGAAGCGAGGCAAGGGGGGGAGGACACGAGGGTCGGAGTTCCTGAAACGAGTGTTTCTTTCCTAGAAGGCTTGGCACGATGATGCTGGGGTGGACGTGGTTCAGTGGCTGTTCTTGGTGGCCTCCTTGGCTGCAGCAATCAGTGGGGTGAGGCTCGAGAGGGGCTTGGCAATCTTCAGAAACTGGTGCTAGGAGAAGAAAGAGCAGAGTCTGATTATTTACCATTCTCACTCAGCAGCCATTTGAAGACAGTAAGGACAGCCATGTCAGATCGTCCTCAAACTGAAGGAAGAAAACTATCTTACTCTGTGTGTGTGTGTGTGTGTGTGTGTGTGTGTGTGTGTGTGTGTGTGTGTACACGTCAAAGGACAACTCTCAGGAACCAATTCTTTTCACAATTACAGGAACAGGGGAAGGGATCTCAGGTTGTCAGACTTGGCAGCAGGTACCAGGATACCCAGTAAGCTATCTCACTGACTAAGCATACAAAGTTTACTTATAATAGTTAATGCCTGTAAAAAAAAAAAAATACAGAATATTAACACAGTAATTGACACACTGAAAGCAAGATGAATCCATAGACCTCTTTTTTTTGTTTTGTGAGACAGGGTCGTCTCTGTGTAACAGCCCTGGCTGTCCTGGACTGTAATCTATAGATCACACTGGCCTCAAACTCACAGTGATCTGCCCGCCTCTGCTGGGATCAAAAGCGTAAATCACCTCGCCTGGCTCTATACCATAGACATTTTGAGTGAAAGAAGACAAAAGTTCATTTTGTATGATTTTGTTTGTTCCTAAGTAAAACTAAACTATTGCAATAACAGAGTAACTATTATTTCTGGGAAAGACACTGAGGGTTAGTCCTAACACAACAACCTTAGTCTTCAGCCGGGAATACAAGCATGCACCATATAGGACTCTTTGTCAAAGCCTTGACTAAACTTAGCAAGGCTAAGTGTTCAGTAAGAATTTCAATAGTTTGGTGCTTTCCAAAATTACTTTCACTGAAACAGACTTTGAGTCATACTTCTATTTAAAAAGAGAAAATATCCTATGAAAATGTTACAGAAAACAATTCTTTATGTAACCACTTACCTAAAACGGTGGGTTGTTTATGTTTTGTTTTGTTTTCTACAATTATCTTGAGGATGCACTTCCATTTGATAATAAATATCAGAGCTACATTTCCTTTTCTGAGCAAATGTGATGTTTATAATTATTGAACATTATCTGGCTCTTCTAACATGTTTATAATAACTTTAGTATTATTATATATGTGTACAGACACACAGAGACGTATACATATACATTCATTGCTGGAGGTTGATTCAACTTATTGAGACAGATACAGGAGATATAGGGGAACTAAGAACCAGAATGATCTGGGCTGAAGCCTGAAGCTACGGCTCCCATACTGGGGTTCTATACGTTTCTGTCTCATCCTATATATTTCTGTCTGTATGTATATTCTCACAGGAGAAACAGGTGTGAAACTTTGTGACTGAGGATCCTAAAAAGTCTAGGTTGTGAATATTTACCAGATAACACTGATGTTAAGGAGCTACGGATGAAGTCCTATTTTTCTAAGTCTTCTGAAGAAAGAAAGCAGCATCCTCCAATACTCAACTAGGAAGCCTCCATTTACTTCTCTCAACAAAATAAACTAGGTAAGCCCTATAAACCTTCCAGCTGACATGTTCTGAGTCTATAGAAGCAATGACCAAGAGCATATACACTTGGGAGACAGACAGACATAACTGAAACACTGTATCTGCTGTTTGTCAATGGTATAATTACACAAAAGTTATTACATGTAAATTTCCTCACCTGCAAAAATGGGAATAACCAATCCTGTAACTCACAGGGTTGCCGGACAGAATGTACCTGCTGTACCAGGAAGAAACTCTAGAAGGTGCTTTCAAGGGCTACAATTGGGTACCTAATTAAGACTGTTTCCAGCCGGGCGGTGGTGGAGCATGCCTTTAATCCCAGCACTCGGGAGGCAGAGGCAGGAGGATCTCTGTGAGTTCAAGACCAGCCTGGTCTACAGAGCTAGTTCCAGGACGGGCTCCAAAACCACAGAGAAACCCTGTCTCGAAAAAAAAAAAAAAAAAAAAAAAAAGACTGTTTGCAATGACCACAGACTTAGCACAGTTGATACATTTCCCAAGGCCTATGGCTTCCAGCACACAAGTCACATGAAAGGCAAAAAGGACTCTACATTGTACCACGTGTTTAAGGAGCCTTTTAGTCCTAAGGGATCTAATGACTTATACTTGGCAGAACCCAGATCCCATACCTAACAGACCAGTGCTCTAAACAGTAGCCTCAATCACAAACATAGATAAGTAAACATCTCTATCCAACTCTATAGATATTGTCTGAGCACTGATTCTCAGTCAGATCGCATATAAGAAGAAGCCCGGATAATAATAAAACAGAGTTTACAGTAGAGTGGTCAAGACAGAGAGGTTCATGTGTAACTACTACAGGGTGGGTGCTAAGGTCCTGCTATCTGCTCTGCTGGCCATGCTCTGGTCTGGCGACACCACAGTAATGGTTAACCTGCAGACATACACTGTCACCTCCATAATGTGATACATTCCCAGTTTGCAGTTCAGTAAAATGACCCAAGAAATCAGAATCTGTATTTTAAAAGATGCTAACTATGAATGATGTCACTTGCTAAAGGTAGTTTTTGAAACCATATGAACTAACTAAAGCTGTGACCTCAGAATAAAAGTACTTTTTATAAACGGCTTGGTAAATCCAACTCTGTTTCACTACACCCTTACAGAGTCTCACTCCAAACAAACAGAATATCGCTGCCACCATCTGAAGTCTGCAATGACAAGACTATAAAGACTCCAAAACTGCACTACCTCCAGACCAGCAGCTCTCAACCTGTGGGGCATGAACCCCTTGGGGGGTCGCATATCAGATACCATGTATATCAGATATTTACATTACAATTCACAACAGCAGCAAAATTACAGTCCTGAAGTAGCAACAAAACAATTTTATGGCTGGGGAATCACACACCATGAGGAACTGTATTAAAGGGTCGCAGAGTCAGGAAGGTTGAGAACCACTGCCCGAGACACTGTTCCTTTGTATTGCTTAGTAAAATGTACAAAATTATAGACTTCTCAGAGAGCTATTTCACAAGACCCAAACTTTGATAGGCTAATGCAGGCAAAACAAGATGTCTGAAAGACACAGGAAAAACTTCAAAGGGAGCTCAGAAAGTAGACATTGAGTTGAGCCTAGAAAATGTGTAAAGTTTAAACAGACCGAGGAAGAGACTAAGGGACAGCTTTAAGCAAAGGCCCAGGGGTGAGGGTCGGAGAGCTACAAGTACAAAGTGAGACAGCAGGAGGGCAGCTTACGGGAAGCAACCTCAAAGACAAAAACGAGACACAAAGGCTGGGCTGGCGCTTCTTCCCATCGGGCATCTCGCTACAGAAGGACCGTTACCTGCAGCAGCTCTTTAGCCGAACCTCTCTTCTCCACATCCATCTCAAGACAGCGGTTCAGAAAGTCCCGGAAAATAGCGGACAGCTTCTCTGGGTTCTGAAGCTCTGGGGTGCCATTGGTGGCAATGAGGTACAAGGCCTGGCGATACAAATGAAGAACCATGTTGGTCTCACTGAGGCTCGCTCTCTTGGTCTCGAGACATGTCTTCTCAAAGTATGGCCAGCTGCGGGATGCTCCAGGACAGGAGAAGATACTAAAGGATCAAGTCTAACATCTCAAGGCCATGTGACCATGTATACGTAGCTAATATATAACTTCGTGGCTAATAAAACAATACTTCATATCCACAAAAATAAAGAGTGCGTTTGGAAAGCACTTCGTACGCTCTGAGGTGTTACAAGTCCAAGGGTTTATTCTTTCTCTTGATTACAGATATAAACAGTTTATTAGTCACTCAGCATGGTAAGTTAAACAGCTCTTTAGTAGCTGACCCAAATCAGTGTTGACCCCTTCGGTGAACTCAGTCACCCTAGAGGACTATAAAAAGGGCATGTTTGGTTAGACAGCAACTGTTCTTCTGCGGCTTCCCTGCCCCTGACATGAAGCCACTCTTGAAAAGGGAAGAAAAACATAGTAATGAGTTTTATAAGTACTCTTTGATTACAAGGTGTTCTCTCTCTCCTCTCTCTCTCTCTCATGACCATTTTCTCCTCAGCACTAACTCACTGCCATTAACAAGGCTGCAGCTTTCAGCCTGACCCTCTCAACTCTCTGCAAGATCTCGTTCCATTTCTCATATAAGAAGAGAAAAATAGGGCCGGGCGGTGGTGGCGCACGCCTTTAATCCCAGCACTCGGGAGGCAGAGGCAGGCGGATCTCTGTGAGTTCGAGACCAGCCTGGTCTACAAGAGCTAGTTCCAGGACAGGCTCCAAAACCACAGAGAAACCCTGTCTCGAAAAACCAAAAAAAAAAAAAAAGAAGAGAAAAATATTTATAAATGCCATCTCAATTTTTCCTTTTCTGCTCTTATGGATTTGTTCAAGTTAGGTGTCTGTCCCTATCCCTCTACGAACGGGCCACGAAGGCCTTGCAGGAGGAAGTCCGTCCGTCACTGGAGGCGGAACCTGCGGGCTTGCCTTACTCGCAGTTTGCTCCCCTGGCTCGGGTGTGGTTCCAGACGGACATTCTCAGTATCCTGCTCCTGCTGCCATTCCTGCCACTCCCCTATCATGAACTCTCACCCCCTGGATCCGTGAGCACAGACAAACCCTTTTCTGTTCTAAGCGGCCTTGGTCACCAAAAGTTACTAAGGCAAAGGGGGATCGACTTCCTCAGCAATTCGGGCTATTCCAATTCACCTCGTCAGGATGCTTTCAAGATGCTTTCCGAGTCTACTTCTCCCCTGCATCCCTACCAGGGCCATCCAAGCCACAAGTCTGTCTGGACCATTCTATCGGCCAGCATGACTCACTGCCAGCACAAACTGTATCCTGTTCTATTAGCCGGCGGGAAGCCCTTTCCAGTGCGATAAACCAAGCTCTCACAAAGCCACAAGTCCTAGCAGCCAGCCCTCTCTTACCCCTGACTCTAGCTACTAGTCTACTTTCTCCTCACTCCTTTCAGGGAAATAGCCTCTTTGAACGTGGGGCTCAACAAGCAAAAAGTCAAATCAAATTCTTGATACTTGGAAAATCTTGCATAAGACTAAATCTTCTTCATGTTTCTGCCGAAATAATAAGAGAAAACTTCCCTCTTAGTAAAACCTTCCTCATCACGTTTTCAATCATTCTTATCCTACATTTTCAACAGCAGTTACTACCTGTTACTATATAATAATGCGGTATTATTATCAGAACAGTATCTATTGTATATATTATCAGCCCTTATTTCTTCCCCTAACCATACAAGAGCTAAGATTGAGCTCTAAAAGTAAGCTACATCCCCAGACCCTTTTATATTTTATATTCAACAGTATCTAGTCTTTGGGCTTACACGTGTGTGACATGTTTAGTCAGTGTGTGCACATGTCTATACGGCACATGTGGACCACACGGTGCATGTGTGGGGACCAGAGGAAAAGCTGTAATAACTGGTTCTCTCTTCTTACCTCTTAGGTCCCAGGGATTAAACTCAAATCGTCAGGCTTGGCAGCAGGAACATTAATTCACTGAGTCATCTCACAGACCCCTTTGGTTTTGTTTTCTGAGACAAGTTGGCCTCAAACTGGCATCTTATCTCAGTCTTGTGAGTCTAAGATTACAAGAATGTATTACTATGCCCAAGTATACAGAGAGAAGAGCCTGAATCCAACTTTCTGGGATTAGAGACAGAAGCCCAAATACTTTGAAAGAAGATGGGAACACTCACTCTCAAAGGGTTTTCGTTGAGGTACGGGGGCTCCCCCTCAATCATTTCAATTGCCATGATACCCAGGGACCAGATGTCAACCTTGGGTCCATAGGCCTTGCGTGTCACAACTTCAGGTGCCATCCAGTAAGGGGTTCCCACCATGGTGCTCCTCTTGCTCTGCTCTGGAGTTATCTGTGCACAGAATCCAAAGTCAGCTAGAAACAGGGAGAGGAGAGTCCGTCAGTACGAGCTGTGCTCCCTGCAATCCGTCTCACCAAAGCAGGAATCACTTGATGGCTACCAGTCCCCTCCTCGTTCAGCCATGAAGAGAAGCAGGAGGAACACACAGAACAACATCTCTAGCCTCCCGCCTTCACAAACCAAATGGTCAAAGTCCAGTAGGATATTCTGGCCTTAAATGCTTAGCCCTTTATACATAAAAAACATCTCCAAGCCGGGCGGTGGTGGCGCACGCCTTTAATCCCAGCACTCGGGAGGCAGAGGCAGGCGGATCTCTGTGAGTTCGAGACCAGCCTGGTCTACAGAGCTAGTTCCAGGACAGGCTCCAAAGCCGCAGAGAAACCCTGTCTCGAAAAAACCAAAAAAAACAAAAAACAAAAAACAAAAAAAAACCACACATCTCCACACTTCAGAATCTTGCAATTAATTAATCTCTTATCTTCTGGACGTAAGTCACTGAATTAAGCACTAATACTGGGCTAGATCCCTACTTTCAGCCCCTCACTCCAGCCATCTACCCCCTTAGGACACAGTTTGCCGAGGTAGCTGGCTTCACACCTTTGTACAAAATGCTGTTCCTTCGCACGACACTGACACTACACGTTTATTTAAACTGGCCGCACCTTGACAGTGAAGGATGTCTTCCCTGTACCTCTAAAAGGACTGCCACATAACAGACATTCAGCAAATGGCTCCCGAATAAATAACTGAATGAGTGAGTTACATAAATCCGTTACAGGTCTCTCGGGGACTGAGGAGGTTGGTAAATGTATTTCAGATCCTATCCGAGAACCACAGAAGTCGGCATTCAGGGGGGGGAAGTGTTTTAATGTAAAAGAGTTGGAAAATAATAAAAAGACACTGTATGATATTACAGAGGAATACAGATATCCCATAACACCTTATAAAATAACAAGGTTTCTCTGGAGAATGCTGTAGCTACTGTTATTTAATTAGCCACCCGAGCCACTGCCCTACATGGAGAGAAGCGTCATCCTTCCTGAGAGCCATACTCACTTAACTTGACGGAGCCGTCCATCCCCAGCAGAATGTTGTCACTCTTGATGTCTCTGTGAATGACTTGGTTCGAATGTAGGAACTCCAAAGCTTGTAGACACTGTTGCATTAGTGTGTGCAGAATAAAGAAACATATAATTAGAAGACTAACGATAATCTAACCTCCTCATTGTAAGATAAAGGAAGCAAGGCCTCCAGGAAGAAACGGACTTGCCCCACATAGAGGCAGAGCCGGCTATATAACCACATCTTCTGTCTCCTAACTAAGAAGTTTTTTAAAACTCTGTGGGGCAGGGTAGGGGAGGCTGAAGTGATGGCTCCGTGGCCTCCTTGGGTACCACGTACATGTGCATGTAACCCTCCACCCCCCCCACACACACACAATTTAAATTTTAATTTAAAACTGCATACTGCTTTCATCTTACAATTTTGCTTTAATCAGAAGTGTTCTATCAATACATTTCCATGTCTAGGAAAGGTGACGCATAGAAGTGACGTTCACAGACGATCTTACTTTGGGAAAGAAGTCTGTACTACTGGGCCACACTGAATTTGACATCCCAGTTCTATACAGAGACAGATAGTTACAAATCATTCACAAATATAGATTTATCTTTTCAGTGCTGAGAAGTGAAACCATGGCCTCATAAATACCAAGTACACACTCTCTCACTTACCCACACTGCCAGCACAAATAGACTTTTAAGGCTCAGCAATGATTACAACCAGTAAAAGATATGAGAAAGATCTTTTTAAAAAGAAAGAAAAAGAAAGGGGGAAAGAGAAGAAAAGGAAAAAAAAACAAAACAAAGCAAACACCAGCTTCTTCAACATCCTGTTTACTCCCGTTAGCATCCTTCTCAGGATGCCGGGAAGGTGAAAATGTGCCTAACCTCTGCGGATAATGCTTCTTGTGGAAACCTGGAAAGCTGATGACAGCATCACAGGCCCAGAGATGTCTAACTGCACTGAGGAAGAATATCTATTTATGCTTTTCCTTTTCCTGTTTCTTTTGTCTGGAGTTATGACTGCTTATTGGTTTGCCTGAGACAGGGTCTCTTGTATCCCAAACTGGCCCGGAACTTGCCATGCAACCAAAGATGATCTCCCCGCCTCCACCTCCCCAGGGCTGGGATTACAGGCATATCACCACATCAGGCTTTCTGCCTGCAGTAAATTTATCCTATAACTTTGCTGGCTTGCCTCTACATGTCACTCAAATGCATATTCCAATCAAGGGAGAAACCTTCTCTGACTACCTATCTGAAAGATGCTACTACCTTCTTACCAGGAGTTATTTCCTCCACCATACACAAAGCAGGGAGGCATGGAAAAAAGTGGTTCAAATGTATGTCATTTGAATAGCTATGATTACAGATTCAAAGTATGAATGACTGTTTTAGTATAGACTTCCGGGTACTTTCTAATTTTTCTACCATGGTCAGAACAGTTAGCTTAAGAAAAAAAATGATTATAGAAATTATGAAATACAACCATAAAACATAAATGATAAATGCCAGAACTAACTTCTGTTTCCACAGAGCCCAGACTGAAGCCTCTTTGGGATGTGAGCTCACATGGATGGTGATATAGAGGCCTTACCTCCCGGCACACAGCTGCTATCTGGCCCTCATCCATACAGGTTTCCGTCACCACATCCGTCAAAGAGCCTCCAGCCAGGTACTCCATGACAACCCACAGCTCATCGCCCACAAGGTAACTGCAGGAAAGCGAATGCAGGGCGAGAAGGAACGGTTAGAACACAGGAAGCCATTGCAGGGGGTTTCAGAATCGAGGGGCGAGGGTACAAGGGAAACCATCTCAGGAAGCTTTGGAAGGGTTTAGGGTTTCCTACTCTGGGGAAAAACAAAAACAAACAAAAAAAAAAAAAACAAATTTGGAGGACAGAATCATCAATTTTAAAACAGTTGGGGATACACCTAGAAAAGACAAAACATACGTGGTCTATGAAGTCCCAAACACTAAAACTAAGAACACAAGGCTAAAATATAAAATCACATTTCTCTGCAATACCAGAGGCTACCTCCTAAAACTAAAAATACCAGTATTATTCCCACACCTGTAAAAGCATACAGGCAACACGCACACACGTGAAAAGGATAGGATTTGGAAGCCGTATTATCATGAAAACGGAGGGCCAAAGGGCCTCCTTGGGAGTTCTACTAGACTGAGATCCACAAGGCAGACTGGGTCTAGTTCAAGACCCTAGCCAGCACAGTAGATACCATTATTTACCGAATAAATCCACGTAAAATATGCATGTTAAATATATATTATTAAATATATGTTAAGCCGGGCGGTGGTGGCGCACGCCTTTAATCCCAGCACTCAGGAGGCAGAGGCAGGCGAATCTCTGTGAGTTCGAGAACAGCCTGGTCTACAGAGCTAGCTAGTTCCAGGACAGGCTCCAAAGCCACAGAGAAACCCTGTCTCGAAAAACAATAAATAAATAAATAAATAAATAAATAAATAAATAAATAAAATAAAATAAAATAAATATATGTTAAGTGAAAGGGTTGTGTTAGGTCTTTAGTAGCTGTAAAATGAACACCAGGCTACCATGCTGACAATGACTTCTGAGTTTGAAGATTCTGGCTGTGGTGTGGTAGCCTGGACGTTATAAATTGACCCGCGTTAGAACTGAATCTGACTCAGAGATCAGGTCTCCCAGACCCATTACGTGATAAACAGAAAGGTAACTCAGCCCATCTGGCCGACACCTTCTCCCTGCAGACACGAGAGGAAGCTGCTGCTGTGTGTTAACCTGCCATGATATGCTGGAGAAAAGCACGTGTTGTCTTAAGGTATGAGATTGATCCTGGGAATGGGTCTTACTTGGTAGAGGGGAGACCTGAAAGGTTTTAAGACTTATTTCAAAGAAAGGTAAGATTCTAATTCTGTTCTGCTGTAATTTCTTCTGGGGATGCTGGGAACCAGACACAGGGCCTCATATGTGCTGGTCAAGCATTTTATCACAGAGTTGCACCCCAACCCAACGGCCATGTTTGTAAGGTAATAAAGAATAAATAGGACAGGTTAAAAATGGCAGTGCATGCCTTAATCCAAGTAGTCTGGAGGCAGAAGCTGGTAAGCTAAATGTTCTGTATTCTCAGCTTAATGCTAGTTTATATGGGGGGGAATAAATTTCAGTTGACCACAAACTTAACTAGTAGCTAACAACAGGCATGGGGGGTGCACAAACAGATGCACTTTTATTGAGTTTAGAAAAACAAAGAGAACCATTTTTTTATGGTGGTCAGATTTCAAAACAACACCAGACTGGATTGAGCACCATGTTTTAAGAGTGTATAGACAACAAGGAGTTTTCAAGAAGGTGAGTGGGATGAAGAAATGCTTGGGATACAGAAGGAAATAAAGACATCAGGCAGGCGGACTGAAGAGGCAGCCTTCCCTAAAGCAGAAGGCACAGCTGTTAGAAGCTGTGGGGCGGCGGGTTAACCATCACCCAGAAGGATTTTCTAGCAAAGAGCTCAGGACAGAAAATACTTAAATGGAAGCAGCTCTGAGTGCTGGCTTCATTTTCTTCTCTAACACAGCTGTCTTAAAGGCCTGAAACTGCTCACAGGGCCCACCCACTCCATACCTGTCCAGGTAGTTCACAATATTTGGGTTTTTGTTTTCCCTCATGACCAGGATCTCATTAATAATCAGCTCTTTCTTCGGCTGCTGCTGAAGATTCATCTGTTTGATGGCGACCTGAAAGAACAGCACATTCGATGCACACCAAGGGTCACACAGCATTTACTAAGCACGCATTCAGCGCCAGACCTTAAGTTCTAAGTTTATTATCTAAACAATGATGAGGAAGACATGGCCTTAGCCTTAAAGCAACTCATAAGTTATCAATGTTAACTTCTCTCAGCTGGTAGCATTTAACACCAGCTCAAACACTGCTGGAAACAAATGTTCTCAGGGGGAACTACAAACTTACTGAAATAAAAAAAAAAAAAAGTCTTCATAAGCCACTGTGCTATTCTGACATATATCAAAATTTGATACCTCAATTTTTAAAAAATACTTTAAAAAAATCACTCAGTAGGGTTGTTACTACCTATATCCCAGCACCCATGAGGCTGAGATAGAATTGTACATGGGTGACCAGCCTGGCTTCATAGTTTAACTGTCTGAGGCATGTACACACACGTACAGGTAAAAGGCACTTTGTCTCAATTTATCCTGCTAACACAGACTGGTCTACCGACCCCACACACACCGGTCTTCCCATCTGAAAGCAAAATGGCTCTTGCTTGCCTAGACGTGTTCCTCGGTTCGACATTCAAGTTCCTCACCGTGACTTCCCACTGTACTACATGCTCCATGTTCTCCCTGCCTTCGCTGAAGCTCACCTCTCTCTGGAACAGACATCTCACTTTTACACACTCAGAAGCGTGGTACGATGGCAAAGGAAACTTCATTCTCAAACTATTGTGTGTGTTTCCCCCTTTTGGGAAAGTCCTGTAAGATCATATTATTCCTGCCACTTTGCATGAATTTATGTATGTCTGTGTGTGTGTGTGTGTGTGTGTGTGTGTGTGTGTGTGTGTGTGTGTACACGCACGAATGTATCTAGACATTTCAGAGCTTAATTAAAAACTCAAAACCCCAGTGTCAAGCACAGGGCTCAACAAATAAAGCTGGTGCTTAGAGAGAGAGAAGCAGTAAGTCAGTAAGTTCTTTGTTTACACGAGTGCGCGTACCTACAGACACCACTATACCCCACAGGGTTACACTGTTTGTTAAATATTTTTCCCCTAGAGATAGTCTCTCTTTTCCTTGCTCGGCAGACAAGAATATGACATCCAACAGAACCACTTTCTAGAAGCAGTAATAAGATTGAAGGATGCAGGTTGGAGTACTGGCTCAGGGGTTAAGATGGCTGAAGACCTGGTTCAATTCCCAGCAGCCATATGGCAGCTCTTAACTATCTAGCTCCAGTTTCAAGGGAGCCGATGTCTTTTTCTGAGCTCCTTGGGCACCAGGTACACAAACATACATGCAGGGCAAACACCTATACACACAAAAATAAGTTAAAAATTTTTAAAAAATGAAGATGCAGAGATTTTGAAGCCAAATATCACTTGGAGCCAATACATTCTTCTGAAGAGGCTCAGTTAATGATTAAGAATAAAAAATAATTCTTACGGGCCATCAAGATGGATCAGTGGACCAAGGTTCTTGCAGCCAAACCTGGCAACCTAAGTTTGATTCCTGTGACCCACATGACAGAAGGAAAGAACAGATCCCTTCAAGCTCTCCTCTGACCTCCTCCCACAGCTATCATGGTCATGGGCATGCCATCCCCTCTGACCTCCTCCCATGGCTATCATGGTCATGGGCATGCCGTCCCCTCTGACCTCCTCCCACAGCTATCACGGTCATGGGCATGCCGTCCCCTCTCCTACACACACACACACACACACACACACACACACACACACACACATCCTCTCTCTTACACACACACAAAAATAATAAAAATCTTTAAAAATGTTTATTTAAGCATCTGACCTCTTCTATTTCTAGCACTGATGAACTGTTTGGAAAGGGGTTTCCCAGCAGGTCAGGCCTTAGGGCCCACAGCATCTTTCTGTAACGGCCGAGGAGTACCTTTTCCTACTGGCTGCAAAGGGACACATTAATCGGCTGTACATATTAAGTAAGCCTTTATGACTAGGACGGGGGCCTTTAGAGTCCCTTTGGCGCTCCTTAGGCAGCCCTGGAGGATGAACAAGTGCTTGTGAACCTCCCTGTGGTCATCAGAGGCAGCAGCAAGGGAGAAGGCAAACAGAGGCTAGGGCAGGATACCAAGAACCCCTTATGCCACCTCTACTGGGCTCGAGGGCTCTGCCTACAGGCCTTGACCTAATAAAACCCTGTCCATCTACAACAGGCAATACCACTCCTATAAAAGAAGAAAACTGCACTTGACCTAGGAGATCTAAGCTTTAGGTGTGACAGTCAATTTCCAAATTTGACTAACTGCTGGTTGTATGAACCTAAATCTCTTTATAAATGTACTGAAAATAATAACCACAATTCTACTTTGATTTCTATTTTGAGTCAAAATATATTTTGAGTACAGAAAAAATAGACATGTCATTCACTTGTAAGTCAAAGATTTAAGTAATAAAGGCAGCCAGCAATGAATAGGATCAGCACGGTAGTCCCACATCTGATCAGCACCTGGCACAGAACAGCGAGAATGAGGACCATGCTTCCTGCTGTGCTTGTCAAAGCCAAACCCAACAACCCTTCGAAGGAACACGCTGCATTTTCAGGTGCAGACCCAAAGCCAAAGCACGTAAGAAAACTGCCTAGCATCAGGATCGCAGCTCTCAGACCAGTACAATTCCTAAAGCACCTCCAATCGTTCTTGCTATTAAACACATTACCTTTAAAAATAAGCTTGAAAAGTGATTGATCTCTAACAGGAAGATTTCCCAGCACTCACTGCTATCCATCTATATGGGTCGGACAGGAACTCCCCTCTTTGAGCTGGAGAACACCCTCATCATCATTCACAGAGACGAAGAGCTCACCCTGGCCTCACACAGATTTAGACTCCCCTGGGCAGGAAGCAAGGCCGTCCTGACCACACTGCGTTGGCCACGCTAATGGATTTGTCTCCATTCATAGCTTTTTCACCACGAGACAAGCACACAGCAGAGTCAAGTTCTCACACTGCCATCTCCAGGGCTTCAACCATCACCCGTCTGTCTTCCTTCAACGGTTACAAGGCCCAAGAGACCAGGAACATGGTAGGTGAAGTCCCCAACACCTACCCTTAGCTCTGCTGTGACGCTGCAGCCCAAAGCACACAAGACTTCATTCTAACTCAGACCCTGATCATCTGGGCAGAAAAAGGTCAAACAGTTCACCCAAGCTAACAGAAATAACTTTAGGCAAGCTCCCATGTCTTTAACTTCTCCACTGATTCTTTTATTTTATAATTTATTTATTTTGATTTTATGTGCATTGCTGTTTTGCCTGTGTGTATATCTGTGAGGGTGCTGGATCCCCTGGAACTGGAGTTACAGACAGTCGTGAGCTGCCATGTGGGTGCTGAGAATTGAACCCAGGTCCTCGGGAAGAGCAAACAGTGCTCTTAACTGCTGAGCTATCTCTCTAGCCACCTCAATTAATTCTTAACTATAATAAGGATTTTAATTATTTTTTAAGATTTTTGTTTTGTTTTCGAGAGAGGGCTTCTCTGTTGTATATCCCTGGCTATCCTGGAACTCACTCTGTAAACCAGGCTGGCCTCAAACTCACAGAGATCCACCTGCCTCTACATCCCTGAGTGCTGGGATTAAAGGCGTGCGCCACCACTGTTGAGATAAGATCTCATTTTTAATTATGCGTGTTATGTTTGTATTTGTGTGTGGGTTTGTGTACATGAGTGTAGTGCTTGCTGAGGCCAGAAGAGGGTGTTGGATCCCCTAGAGATGGAGGTGCAGGCCGTTGCAAGTCACCCAACTGAGGGGCAAACAGCCAGTGTTCTTAACTGCTGAGCCATCTCTCCAGCTGCCACACTGGTGATCTTGAAAATTGACTCACTCTCACACAACATCAGCATTTGACTTTTACACTTCTAAAAAGTTAACAAGAAGCCAAGAAAACAAGAGTACAAGATTTTGATGACCAGAATTTCAAAAACATACAAGCAGATCCGGGCAGCCTCTCTCAGAGAAACACAACTGAGAGGTTCTTCTCTCAGTTTCTGCGTTTCAATACTCCTTTAACTAAACATTTCTCCCAGGTGATACTAACTGCGACCCACCTGCCAGCATTCCTGTGCTGTAGCCAGCCAGGGGCAGTCTACAAGGAGCCTCCAGTTACTTGTTATCCGCTTCATGGCTTCCTTTTGCTGATCTTGGGTCAGAGGGCTTTAGCAATAAGGCTTTAGCAGTGTTCTCATGGCTTAATAAAATAAGAACCAAGAGGTACCTCCAAATAAATTGAGGGCCCCAAAGTCCAGTGGGACCTGGAGCAGAACTGGAAGTTCCTAGATTAGAAGCTGACAGCCATGGGTTTAAATCTCCTCTACCGAGGCAGTTCAGTAAGATCTCAGGCAGTATCTACATCCGCTATACTTACACCTCTGACTTTATTCTTTCTCCTTGTACAGTACTGCACACCTGGAAGCTGCCTTCACCTTCTACCGCAGAGTTAGACCAAGTCACTGCTAACTACTTCTCAGGTCTACGTACTCCTATAACATCATCTTTCACAACCATCTCCTGGCTTACACGGTCCATTCTTCCTCCTCTCACCTGCTCTCCACACGTGATCTTTGGAAGACTTCGCAAAAATTTTAAGTCTCATATTAGTCTACTATTTGAGCCTAGCATGGTACAGAAAGAAGCTAGAAATCTCCCATGAGGAAAGAAAAGACAAGAAAGAAAAGGAAAGACGGACGGACGGACGGAAGGAAGGAAGGAAGGAAGGAGGGAAGGAGGGAGGGAGGGAGGGAGGGAGGGA
>NC_022023.1:2298172-2301640 GCF_000317375.1 Microtus ochrogaster
GGGAGGGAGGGAGGAAGGAAGAAAGGAAGGAGGGAGGGAGGGAGGGACGAACAACAAAAGGAAGGAAGGAAGGAAGAAAGGAAGGAAGAAAGGAAGTAAAGTGAAAAAAGGGGGCAGGGAGGGAAGGAGGGAAGGGTAAGATTAATTCCACATTAAAACCAAACACTGCAGAAGCCCAACAGTTGGCGGTGAATACTCACCTCCTGTCCTGTGGCCACATCCATCGCAGTGTACACCGTGCCCGAAGCACTGAAGAAAAGATAAAGAGAGGGAGGAAAATAAACAGAGGGTTCAGCGATGCAGGATTTGTCTCTGCATCCTGACACACAACCTGGAAATACACTAACAAAAGCAGCGAAGGTAAAACCTCCTCTGCAACGCCCACTCTCACATCTGAAAGGCAGTGTGTGGCCGTGAAGAAGGAAGGCCTCACCCAATCGAGAACCCCTACTGTTTGGTCTCAAGCAACGTCTGACTCTGAGCTTTACCTGTACACGTACGTTGGAGTTTAGTGACGCAGTGGACCAAGAGTTCAGACATTCATTTCCTACACCTGCTTGCCTCCTCTTCTCTGCTACCTTTGAGGACTCGCTTTCATTTCTTACACCTTCGACTGGGAGCGAGGGGTGGGACATGGAGACGGAGGAGCAGGTCAGAATGAGGTGGGGAGATGGCTTATACACATTTATTAAAATCTGGACTTTCAGAGTATCCGTGTTCTCTTTACTGACCTGGATGCAGCTTACAATCATGTATTCACTGTTTGAAAATTCCCTGAGTAATATGCTTATGTATGCTACCTTCTCTTAAATTTTACATTAAAAACTACAACGATGGCCCGTTTTGGTAGTGTCTGCTGTAATCCTGTAACTCAGTAAGCCAAGGGAGGAAGAGGGGCAAGACCCTAAAAGAAGTGGTAGGGCGCAGCTAGCTGCAAGAATCAATATTCAGCTCTTAAGATTCTATTCCACAGCTCATCTTTAAAAAGTGTAACTGATTTTTAAAAACTATGAAAACTTGGTCAACCCACACTGAATAGCCTAAAATAGTTCTGCAGCATCTTCTCTTCCGCATTAAAGGATACTTTAAAATCACTTTTCAGTCGTAACTGATCAAAAGAGTTTCATTTCCTTCGGTTTAAATGAAATGCATTTTTAGGTTTTTTTTTCAAAAATAAAACGATACTGCATATACTTTCCCAAACATATGTACTTCTAGAAAATCTGAGATTATTTCCACCTCATCCTCAAAGTAAGACTCTCTCCAAAGCATGCAAATATGTAGATACTTATTAGACACACTCAAAGAAAGAGATGGGGTAAGTGGAAGAGATGGGTGGAAATAATGCTATATAACACTATCCATAGGGAACAATTAAAACCTTCATCTTATACCTAAAATCGCGAATCCTATATATGTCTAGACAATTTGTGTTCTATACACACCATTATACATACCATATGTCACGTATATATGGTGCAATTTGCAGACATTTTTAAATTCTGGTCTTTATAAGATGTTCCCAGCAAATCCAGAAGTTATGCGTCCACAAAAGTCAGGTTAATTCAAGAGGAAAAGACGGCTGGAAAATGCCTGCAGCTGGAAACTATGGTCCCCACAGCCTCACCACTGCTCCTTGGCAGCCAAGCGACAGGCATGTCAAGGGAAATTACATGATCTGGCTATCATCTGAGGTCTGGAAGGCTCCCTGGTAGCTATTCCTTTACTGCTGGCCAGCTTTGCCAGAGAGCTTTAGTCACAGAATGTGTGTCTATCTTCCTGGCCCTAGCCCTCTGCACTCCTGCCAATTTATACCGTTCTTTAAAAAAAAAAAAAAAAATTCTTAAATATTTACCTGTATAAGTATTTTGCCTACACGTACATTTGTGCACTGTGTGTGTGCCTGGTCCCTGGGAAGGCAGAAGTGTGAATGGGATTCTTGCAACTGGAATTACGGATGTTTATAAGGACCATGTGGGGGACAAGGGACGAACCTACTCTCAACCAGAGTTATCTCTCCGGCTACGATATAGACACCATCCTTAAACGCAAACACAGTTGCGTCTCAGAGACTAAACATTTGGGATTTTATCTTCTGTGTGTACAAAGTTTTAGAAAGCTACATGGGCAGACCAGGTAGGGCATGATTTCTATCACAGATACAAGACCAGACGGCTTAACAGTCTCCAGGTCTTAGAAAGGGAAGTAAACCTAAATTATAACAGTACCAAACCAACACATCCAACTGGTAGGGCACTGTTTAAATTATGGAATACAATGTTAACAAAAATGCTTAATAAATATTTCATTCTTGCCTAGTCCTAGCAGACCTGTGAGATAAAGCAGAAAAACCTTTCATAGATATTGTACAGCTATTTTTTTTACTGATTTTTTATTAAGCTCTACATTTTTCTCTGCTCCCCTCTCTGTCTCTCCCCTCCCCCTTCAACCCTCCCCCAAGATCCCCATGCTCCCAGTTTACTCAGGAGATCTTGTCTTTTTCTGTTTCCAATGTAGATTAAATCTATGTTTGTCTCTCTTAGGGTCCTCATTGTTGTCTAAGTTCTCTGGGATTGTGGTTTGGAGGCTGGCTTTCTTTGCTTTATGTTTAAAACCCACCTATGAGTGAGAACATGTGATAATTGTCTTTCTGTGTCTGGGTTGCACATCTATTTTTTTTAAAAGGCATGTTTTAGAGGAGAAACGTCCTTAATCCACAATCCTCCAAATTTACAGATAAAGAAGCTCAAACCCAGAGGAATCCAACTAGCTGCAATTTGCCCATGAGCCCTTTTTGCTACATTCTTAAATAACTCAAATTTAATTACCTAAAAACAAAAATGCTATCTTCACTATTGAGGCAAAGAAAATAATTTCTTCTCAATATGCAGGCTATATTCTACCAGTTTGGACTCTAGTGGAAAAGACACTTGGATCAGGAAAAATGACATCTGCTCAGACAAAAGTTGATTTGAGGATCAAATTAAAACTCAATGTAAGTAACAGATATAGATTATAAATGCTACGCAAAAGATCACCCATCTCCATATTTTACAACTCATTAACACATTTTCAGAAATTTGTTAGCCTAAGAAAATTAAGGCAAAAAATTTCAATTATTAACAATGCGTTGTTCTACTGAGAGCCTAGTATGAGCTGAACTTAATTTTTTCAGTTTCCTTTAAATTTCACGGGGTTTTTTTGGGGCATATTCATAGAAACTCATTATTTTCACTCTACATTTCATATAGAGGTACATTTACCTAAGTTTTTCTGCATTAAGTTTTAATTGTACAATCTGATTTTTAGGTTTGTATATGACCTATGTTCACTACTAAGCTTGTTACAGCATTCCCTCTTTCAAAGAAAGATCTTTTTTTTAAAAAAAAACTGATGTTTTGCCATAGGTGATGGATCCCCTGGAACTGGAGTTACAGACATTTTTTTTTTTTTTTTTTTTTTTTTTTT
>NC_022023.1:2301740-2333379 GCF_000317375.1 Microtus ochrogaster
TTTGGTTTTTCGAGACAGGGTTTCTCTGTGGTTTTGGAGCCTGTCCTGGAACTAGCTCTGTAGACCAGGCTGTTCTCGAACTCACAGAGATCCGCCTGCCTCTGCCTCCCGAGTGCTGGGATTAAAGGCGTGCGCCACCACTGCCCGGCTGGAGTTACAGACAGGTGTGAACTGCCATGTGGGTGCTGGGAATTGAACCTGGGTCCTCTGGAAGACCAGCCAGTGCTCTTAACCACTGAGCCATCTCTCCAGTCCCAACATTCCCTCTTTCTTTGTCCCACTAGACCTCCTTCCAGTCAAAGAGAGACTTCTACACTATAATTCTTCTGCCTTTCTATCTCTAGCTGACTTGAGATCCTTGAGGACAGAGACTGCCAGATTCATAGCCAATTCACACTCCTCAACACACAACAAAAACTCAGCTAAGATGCGCTGAGTTCATTTCTGATAGGACAGCGTATGAGTTGTAGAGATGAACCTGGAGATAAGTCATGAATTCTGTCATCCACCTAGGAAAAATAGGTCCCATCCCATTACTAGAGAGTCTACATATCTGAATCTTAAATTTCATATTAGTGATGGCAGGTCTCAGTACTAAGGCAAACAGAGCTAATATGGAAAATCATTTATAGTTCGGGAAGCTGGTTTCATTTTTGCTTAAAAAAACAGGTCTCATTTACTCTTGCTGCAGGGCTACTTCAGCATGGCCAGATCATAACACATCTCTCATATAAAGCACAATTCTGAAAAATTTGGAAGTCATTCTAATGTAACAAATAGGTGAAAAAAAGTAAAAAAGAAGAACAAGGTTGATGAGAGACAAAAAAAAAAAAAAAAAAGTAAATTCATATAAGCCAGTACATACAATCTTAAGTCATTTCTCCGAGGAAACAGAACGGCCTACTAACCCTTGTCCAATCTTCTCAAACCGTGTGTACTTCTTCTTAGGATCGCCCACACTCACTATGCTCCCTTTGAAAGAAACAGAAACCATAAATCATTTTGTTCCAGATCAAGATTCACAAGAGATCCCACGATCCTCTTAAACCCCTAAGTTGACAAGTTTTACAGAACTGTGCCAACTTCCCCCAAAGCATCCAAACCAGACCATTAACTTCCCCCCAGCAAGTCCAAACCAGAAACTGTTTACCCCTGGCCCTTTTTGTTTTTGTTTGTTTGGTTTTTTGAGACAGGGTTTCTCTGTGTAACAGCCCTGGCTGTCCTGGAACTCTCTTTGTAGACCAGGCTGGTCTCGAACTCACAGAGATCCGTTTCGCTGTGCCTGAGTGCTGGGATTAAAGGCGTGCACCACTATCACCTGGCTACAACTAAAAGTCTTATATCTTTGATCGTGTTTATTCACAGTATTTTATTCCATTTCTAAACCTCCAAGAGCCACTCATTCACTTTAAATTAACTCATTAAACATTTACTCGTTTGTTATGTTTACCAGACTCTACGCTAAGTGCTGGAAAAAAGAGGAAGACGAGGTACACTTAAGACAGTCATTACTCTCCAGAACACTGCTGTGATGAATGCTAAAAGCACAGGGGACAGAGAAGAGGGAGAGAAACAGGCTGGAAAGGTTTCAGAAAGGCGCTGGCTGGGCTGCCTTTATTATGAGTACAACTCAGGGAGGTTAAGAAGGCCAAGAGAGCTCTGTAGCAGGGGACAGTTTAAAGCAAAGGCACAGAAGCATGAGAGAGCCCATGGGTCTCACAGCTGGATTCTGGAGGAGAGAATTGCACCCACAGAGGGAAGAGGCTTCCTCAAAGCCATACAGTAAACTGGCGCCAGAGCTAAGATTCAGAGTTTGGTTTCCAGGCTCTCAATGCAATTAGCTTTTCCACTGATACCTCACTCACTAGGATCTGGTACTTCTCACATACACTGTATGTACTTCAGTTTGAAATAAATCAGTTAAAAGTGTCACTATTTAAAAGGTGTGAGGGGGTAAGGAGGCTCAAAGACAGCAGGAAATTGTCCAGGGAAGTCTGCTTTCTAGAACACATTGTATTTACTGTAAGGGGACCTTCTGAGTACACATGATTAAAGCTAGGAAGGCCCTAGCAAGGGCTACTCTTTTGTTTTTTGTTGTTGTTGTTGCTTCATTTTGTTTTGTTTTGGTTTGGTTTTTGGAGACAGGGTTTCTCTCTGTAACAGCACGGCTGTCCTGGAATTAGCTCTTGTAGATTAGGCTAGCCTTGAACTCACAGAGATCTCTACAAAGGTGCACCACCACCTAGTTCAAGGGCAACTCTTTTAAGACAGTGAACTAAACAAACAAACAAATAAAAAAGGTCAAACAAGAATTGCTAGAAGAAACAGGAAGTTGCTAAACTAAGTAAACCAGAAAGGTTTATGTGAGTATACAGGCTTGGTCAAACCGGTCATGTCAAATCCTTTTCCAACGGTTGGTTCTTCCAAGAAAGATAAATCAAAACAAAAACCCCTATACCTGATTGTAAGCGTCAATACACATTCTATTTACGGAATCCCAGCTCGATCTGCCCTCAGCTGTCCCTTCTGCAGCTCTGTGATCCAGGGCCCGGTATTTAGAATCTTAAAAACCTTAACTTCAGAAATGAAGGTTATCATGGGTACCTTCACAGAGTTACTATAAAAAAACTTAAAAATTCAAGAAAGTATCTTTCTTGCTTGTCATTTGTTACACAGAACAGGCTCATAAACATTGGTTTCTCTTTCCTTCCTTTTCTACATCCACGATGGCGCCAACAGTCTTCTCCTTAGGAAGCCTTCAACAAGAACGGCCTTTGCCACCAGGTAGAATCATGCGACACTCTACACTATCCACTAATAACAGCTACTTATCATGTCTATACCCCACGTTCTCTATTACGTCCCTGTGTATCCTAAGGCAGTGCACACCCAGAGCTGGGGATATACAGAAGGTCAAAGTTCAGATGGTGAGCAGTGGGCTCCATAGCTCTGGCGCTACACAGGGCCTACCAGGGACATGGCGGAAACCTAGGATCCAGATCTTTACAGCAGCGTCCCACATCAACAACTGAGCAGCCACAGACCAAAGGAAGGATCAAAAAAGCTGTAGTGTGCTTACGTAGTTTCTCCAAGATCTCCTCGTCAGACATTTTAGGCTTCTTCTTCTGCTTCTCAGTATTCCGGGTCAAAGCATCTGGTGGGGCAGTGTTATTCTCAGTAGGTGAAATGGGGGACGTAGCCACATCCCGAGTTGGAGTAACAGGAAGTGGTTCGATCACGGATCGTGTATATACCTGCACAATTACCGGGAGATTTTTGACAAAACCAGCCTTTTGTTAGCGAAGTAGACCCTCTTCTAGATGTTCCAATTAGAATATCCCCAGGAACCTCCCACTTCCCAGATCAGTCTTTCTTATACGTCAAAACCTGTGTTATTCCTCCTGTGAGACCCAGCCTATTGCCCTGGGAAAAATGGCCTGTATCGCTTTCATAGTACAAGAATGGTTAGTGGCGGCCTTAGTTAGACAACTCTCAATAAAAGTCTGGAGAATCAGATCTTTCAACTAGACTGGCTTTCTGACTACGCCAGAAAAACGATTTCTCAATTTTTATTTTTGAACCTGTAGAGCAATTTAGACCCCGGGTATTTTAACCTTCTTTGCTTCTCTAGAGATCTATGGATCCTTGAGGAAAGATATCCTGTCTGTTCCCTCTATAACATTATCCTTAACTGGCTTCAGTGTAGGTCTACACACAAATGTGGTATATGTGTTACTGTGGAGTGTGACCTGGACTTGGATTTAATTATCCGCTTTCAAACCCTGGCTTTTGCTTGCTAAGTGTGGGTAGATCAATTCACCTCTCTACATCTCACCTGCTTCTTCTATAAATTAGGAACTAGTGATATATTTTTCGGAGAAGAATGCTAAGAAAAGCAAATTTATCAATCTATTCTTTTATTCAATATTTACTGCCTTCTCTATGATCCCTGTGTCAAAAACTATATCAGGTATTAAAAAGATAGGTAACACACATAGATAGATGATCCGAAGAGAGAGAGAGACAGAGAGACAGAGAGAGAGAGAGAGAGAGAGAGAGAGAGAGAGAGAGAGAGAGAGAATGAGAATTAAAGGTTTAGAGAGAAAAGTATTTTAAATAAATTTGCCTACAAACCACAAACAGGACACATCAATGGAAAATATTGACAGCTCACTGATTTAGAAGGCTATTTTCCTAAAGGTAAATTTGACCTACAGACAAGGAAATCCGACAATTCTCTCTGTAGGTGCTCAGGCTAAGAGGTAGGTCGTCTAATTGGATTTCCTCCACAGCATCTTCCATTAGTCATTCAATCAGCACAGAGCTTAAGCCCTAATGGTTCTTTCATTATGGAGTTCTCCTCATAATAAAAAGCCGAGACAACATCAGTAGTGTTTGAGAGAACCATCTGACGGGTGAGCACTGCTCAGTGATACTAAATCAAATAAAAGGCAAACACACGAGTCTGCCAAGTGCGGGAGAGACGGAAGCTATTCTGAAATGCAGGAACCTCGGAGGAAGTTAAAGGAGAAATCACTACCAGCATCCGGCATCAGAATGCACTGCTAATGCCCAGCGTATTAATAGCACTAATGTATTTATAAACTCCCCTGGGTCTGTCAGCATGGTCAAAGACGCTGGAGGGGCTGAACACTGCATATTTACCTTAAAAGAAAAAAACCTTTGGCAAGGTAATTTCCTGCCCCCTAAAAGACTGGAATAATTTATGTAATAAAATGCATCAATTCTCCATATCATCTCCATGTCACATCTGCAAAGGCCAAGGGAGCAGCCGAGGTTAGACCAGTGTGAACGCAGCTGAGGTTAGACCAGCATAAACACCAATTACCTAGGGGACTTTAGGAATAGCTGAAGTAACAAATCCACTACTTTCTCTAATCATACAGGAAATACCTTCAAATCAATGGTCTAGTTGGGTATCGCAGCACATGCCTGTAACCTTAGCAACTGGGTGAGTAAGGTATGTGGAGCACGCTAAATCAAGGCCAGGAGAGGAGAAACAAACGTAGTTCAGCGACTGTACCAGCTCCGAGGTCTATAGACCCCTACACTGGACTCTGAGCTGTAGGACCGCCATCCGCCTCTTATCTGAATGAACCATACATCTTTCCAGATTACCAGACTCACAGATTTTGTGTGTTCTGGGCGAGGAGCGATCACTGGAGGTGGGGTAGCATCATCGTCATCATCTTCATCTTCCGACACCGGCGGCACCGCGGGGGTCTCAGACACAGTCTTCACATTCTATACAGAAAAGACAAAATTATCTGGTCTGGAGGACAAAGAACTTCAGAAACCGGGTCTGCTGGTTTTCTAGAAGGAACTCAATTCTGGCCCCCCACCCCCCCTTACGAAAGCCTCATTGGCCTCAGACTCTCCACTTCTGTGCGGTCATCAATATCCACGCGCTCTGGATGCTTCCTTTTCCCACCTAAAGCTGTGGAACTGTGGTCAGCTTGCAGATCCCCTGCCTGCCTCCTACAATCAAATCCTTAGAACTTCAGTTTCTTCTTAGTTTATAAATTTCACTCTTTATAATGAGCAGAAAATAAACAGAAAGAAAAAAACAGTTTTGAATTTATCATTGTAAACCAGGGGTCTAAACAGCCACCCCTCCCAGTCTCCCTTCTTCCAAACGCCTGACCCTATGATGACCCTCTCGCTTCCGCCCCCTGAATAAGACTACAGATATGCACCACCACACCTGGATAGTATGAATTCTACAAATAAGAGTCAGCCATAAAAATACCACAGAATCTTGAGAGTCAGATCCCAGACACAGATAACGACATTTCAAGCTGAAAGAGATCGACAAGATCATGTTTGCTAAATGAGCAAACCTCTAGGACCTCGTGTGTAAACTTCCCTCAAGTATCAGAAAGAACAAACCACAAACCAAATATGACCCGAATGGGCATTATTCTTGCAACCCTCTCCTTTGGCTCCCGTTTCCCCAGGTCACCATCAGATTCTTCTCAAGGTCTAGGCAGACACATTCACTTTTGTGTGGCCTGTGCTCTGCCACAAAGAAAACGATGAGGAAGTATTTATGAGATGAGTAAATACATGAATGTCCAGGAGAATGGAATTTTTTTTAACTGACTCTATTAACTCAATAGTAGGGAACAACTCATAATCTGTCTGTGCCACATTTTCTTAATCTATAACATAGAGATAGTAATTCTGCTTGATTATTTCATAAATGAAAAGAAACAATGTGTATAAGCCAGTACAGAAATCAGTAATATGCCAGCATGATAAAATCACATCCTCAGGGGGCTGGAGAGATGGCTCAGAGGTTAAGAGCACTGTCTGCTCTTCCAAAGGTCCTGAGTTCAATTCCCAGCAACCACATGGTGGCTCACAGCCATCTGTAATGGGGTCTGGTGCCCTCTTCTGGCCTACAGGCATACACACAGACAGAATATTGTATACATAATAAATAAATAAATATTTAAAAAAAATCACATCCTCAGTGTGCGACTAATAAGGAAATATGGAACAGGGAGTTCTGGGGAAATGTCCTTGACCGTCTGAGCGGTTCTAATTGTAGATACTAACCAGGCAGGTGTCATCCTCTAAGCCATATGGCTTGAGCCACGGGGCTCTTCTCCTACACCAACACCATGGCTGCTGCTTACTGCAGTCACCTTTAAAGACCTTTCCCTGACACAGTAAAGGGAAAAAAGCCTGGAGTACATGAGATTCAGGGGATTCTAGTTCTTTCCTTCTTCCTTTTCTTTCTTTCTTTCTTTCTTTCTTTCTTTCTTTCTTTCTTTCTTTCTTTCTTTCTTTCTCTTGTGTTTTTGGTTTTTTAAGACAGATTTCTCTGTGTAGCCTTGGTTGCCCTGACACTCACTCTGAATCTAGGCCGCCCTGGAACTGTTTTGTTTTCTGAGATAGGGTCTCACGTCACCTAGGCCAATCCAATTCCTATGTAGTCAAGGACAACCCTGAATCTCTGGTCCTCTTGCCTCCACCTCCCAAGTGCTGGGTTTACAGGCTGATTCCACAACTGGTTTCTAAAATGGTTCTTAGTGTGAGTCTTTAGGAAGGTTTGTTGTTCTGCCCAGGAAGGAGGACAGAGCACCGCCCTCCCAGGTAGGTACCTGTGAGGATTAATTACGCTAAGGATGAAGATATTAACACAGCGGCTGGCACAGAGCAGCCACTAAATAATAGATAACACCCTCTTCTTATAAAGCATGAAGGCGCTTGACCCACAGGTCACAGCTCCACTATGTTGAGCCCCTTCCTTCAATAAGCCACTGATCAATAATTCATTGTTTGCAGACAGTGCAGTTGCAAACGCGTTCCCTGTCGTTTAAACACAGCTCTTCCAGCTGACGCTGCGCAGCATGAATGGGAGGGAAGCGGGCGGCGGAGGAATCGAATGTGTACGGCAGTTAACCTTTCTCTGTCTCAGCTTTATCACCTATAAAGCGGGGGCTACAGTAGGCTTCACTGCACTGCCGTGAAAAACGAAAGAGATAACGAATAAGAAAGGACCCAAGACACTGCAAAGTACCAGGCTGGCTCGCTGCTCTTTCTGTAACTGCCAATGGGGTAAATGACTCTGCTGCCAGCCAGGCTTGCCAGTGGCTCAGTCCTGTGCTCTATACTATCCCCCTCTTCAAAACCCTTTAAACGTTCGTTACCTTTTACAGAAAGCCAAACTCCTACTTGACTTGGCCTATTTTCCCATGCTTCCTCACTGCCAACTTCTCTTCCGGCACATTTTTATATTCCAGACATATCAAACTACGAGCAGTTCCCAGAATACACATACCTTCTGAACCTCTTTCCCCCACGCATATAATTTCCTATCTGAAATATCTTCATCTCTCCAGTTCTTGCTCTAAATAACGAAATGTGTTCATTGACACATCCAACTTTTCATTCAATAAATGTTTAGCAAATGTCAGAACTTGCTGAGCGCCAAAGACAAATCAATTAGTAAGACAGACATAGATCCCGACCTCATGATGTTTACAGCGCACTCAACTGTAAATGCATGCGCCTTCCTATCCTCTGTAAGACTGTCTGACGGCTCCACACAGGGCCTGACAAAGAACAGGGGCTTCTGTAAACGCTTAATAAATCAATATGAGGTAAGTAGCTTTCTTTTATTTTCTGTAGTTCTGGGGATGGAATCTACAGCCTCTCACATGACAAGCAAGGACTCTACCATTCACCTACGTACCCAGAACGCTTTTAACTTTTTGTTTGAGACAAAGTTTCTGTAAGTAGCTCAGGCAGGCCTTGAACTCATTTGACAGCCCAAAATGAACTCAAACTTTTAATTCTTCTGCCTTAGTCTGTGAAGGTGTGGCCACCAAGTCTGGCTATAAACAGTTTTCTATAAAAGGTAACACCCATATGAAGAATAATATTCTCTTATAAGACTCACAGCTAACTATTTATATGACCAAGTGTTATTCTTTATATGACAGAGATACCAGCATCTCATTTTAATTCATAACCGCCATGAAAAATGCAACTTTTAAAACGAGGGACATAGAGGGACTTTTTAAGGTCATCTAGGTACATATCCAAGTCAGTTCTTCAGTGATCCCTCCCACAATCCTTCACAGAACTTTGTGAGAGCCCCAGAGGGGAGAACACTGCTCTTAACTAAACAGAATCTGTGCCCTCTGGATAAGCAGGCCTTACTGATGAAAGAGTAGAGATTCCTTCCTAAACACATCCAGTCAAGGGAAAAATGTATCATTCTCATTTGACTGTGGAAAAATCTGAGCCACAGAAAGACAAACTGGGTTTCCCAGTGTTCAGACCTGCAAATGAAACCGCCTAAAAGCTACACCTCTGGCTTCAAGGTTAGAATTTCGACAACACCGGAAAGCTGGAAGAGAGACACTGTCCCGTAGAGACAACTCTGCCCACCATTCCAGCTTCTTCGCTGTGGGAAGAGATTAAAGCGTGGCACTGACCGAGGCGCGGCCTTACCACACTCTCTGACCTTACTTCCACACTCACTTAGGCCAGAACGGAAGAAACGTAAACTTACCAATGTGTTTGAGGAATTATAATCTTCAGCTGACTTGTCTGTAGAAAGAAGAGAGACAAAGGATTTAGTAAACAAGCAGAGTTAACCCTTTCCTGAGGGCTAAGGAAATGGGTCTGGCCAAGCACTTGACAGCTCCAGAGGACGGTAATGGTGAGCAGAAGCCACGGTGGGCACATTATCTCTATCAGCTCCGTTAGCCTCTACCATGGCTCTGGGTATTAATGCTATATTCACTTTAGTAGACTGGATAACTGAGAGACGTTTAATAATTTGCCCAGTGTACACAGGTTAAACTGATGATTCAACCTGAATTCTGATCTAATTCTAAGTACCATGCTATAACAACACCCACATCGTGAGCTTTCAATGGTCAAGGAAATGTCCGACATTGAGATAAAGGCAAGGAATCCATGCTGTGTTCCTGAGTCCCACAAGAGATTTTAGCAGAAAAGAAGAAATTTACAGACTAGGAGTGTCTTTGATTTGCCTCTTTAAGTCCTAAGAATTAATTTGTCAGTTTATCACCAGTGGGATCAGGAATACATTCTACCAGATCTGACATAACTGTCATCAAGAACCCAGAAGGAGAACATTCAAGATCCCAGTATTATCGGATGAAACTGGCCCAGGAAGGTTCTTCGGCTCCACAGCAAATAAAGAATCCACGAAGTCGGAAGTGAAGAAATCTTTGATAATACGTTCTTAAAGCAAACCTTGTTCGCTGGAGCCGGCTCGGTATTAAAAGTATTTCTGCTCCTGCAGACGGCCCAGGTTTGGTTCCCAGCACCCCAACTTTAACCCCAGTTCTAGGGGATCTGACCACCTCTTCTAGCCTCCCAAGGCACCACACATGAATACAGTGCACAAACATATAGCAAAACTTTAGATATAAATAAAATAAAAGCAGTAACAAAAGCCCTAAATGGCTAAGTTCTGGAGAAATCAATCAAAGGCATAATTTAAACATAATTAATTTGCTTCGTTTTTCCAAAAAAAATCAAAAAAACAAAAACAAAGTGGTATCAGCTTAGTCTACTTTCTCCCTAACATTAACTGTATGGAAAATCAAAAGTCACAGAAAACTTAACCAAAATAATAATAGGGACTAGAGAGTTGTGTGGATTATCAAGAGCAGTGTTGAGAGGCCTAAATTAAAAACACACTTCCAAAGGCAATGTAGTGGTGCACGCCTTTAATCCCAGCACTCAGGAGGTCGAGGCAGGGGACTGATTCTCTCTGAGGTTGAGGACAGCCATGAATACATAATGAAACGCTGTTTCAAAAAAAGAAGAAAAAAAGGAACTAAAATAAAAATAAGAAACATATCAGTTGCATCATAATGAGCAAGTTATAATTTCTTTAAAGTTAATTAACTTCTTTGAGTGTGTAAAATGGGGTTAACAAACCTTTGCCCTGACAACCCCTGTACGCCACATAAGAGTCATAGGAAATAAGTCACAGTAGAGCACATACAACTGTTATATAGTATAGCTTAATTAACAATATGGGAGAAGAGGAAACAGGAAAAAGGGATGGACCACATTAAAAATAATCTCTGTCAAATACAGAATTGTGCCTAGAGTTGGCCCTTGTCCTTAGCAATCAGAAAACCTTAAATCCTCCAAGTGCACATAGACATGTCTATGTTAATACACAAAATAAAAGTATGTACATGTATCTGTAGAGATACAATAACTATAATTTAAGTATGCGTTCATAGATGACTGTATATGTAATTACCTGAATGTATATAGCTATACACACATCCACTCGTAAGCACTTAAAGGAACTATAATTTCAACCATACACAAGTCCATAGGGGCAATGATCCACATACACACATACATACATGCGACTTCCTTTTATCTACATACGGACATAGAAAACAGATCCCAATATGATATCTCTGTGATAAAGTCCTTAACCAGAAGTTCCAATTTCCCGACAGCTAGGAAACTTGGCTACTTAGCAACCTCACCCAGTTCCTCCCAAGAATCATCTAATCCTTCAGAGGAAGACAGCAGACCCAGTGAGCATAGAGGAGAGGAGGGAAAGGCTGCTGGGAAGACGCTTGGCCTCTCCTGAGCGCTACCGTGGCAGCCTGAGCGGAGCTGCATCCCATCATCTGACCATCTGTACCCTCTGATACGAGCCAGATACTAGCTGGGGGAGTAGTCCTTCAAAGTCAGCTCATTCATCCTGACTCTCACCTTCTCCAACAATTCTGCTCGGAAGGAGGCTGCAGAAACCAAGAGCACCAGGCTCACAGTAAGTACGAGACAAGGCCTGATGCTAACTTAGGCACACTGCAGAGGCCTTCTCTGTGTTTCCTATCTGCAAACAGTGAAAAATTGGTGTATATATGCTCCTTGATCTAATGTTCCATTTTTCCCCTTGTTTTTGTTGTGTTTTTCTGGTTTATTTATTTGTTTCTGAGGCAAAGTCTCACGTAGTCAAGGTTGGCCTTGAACTTACTAAGTAGCAAAGAATGACATTTGATTCCTAATCCTCCTGTATTACATCTACCTAGGATTACAAGATTAAACCACAATGCCTTGCTTTGCTTTAACACTCTTAAGATGCTATAAAGAAAACAGCTTTGGGAGCTCTTAACTCAGGGGTTAAGAGCATGTAACTGCTTTCCAGAGGTCCTGAGTTCAATTCCCAGCAGCCACATGGTGGTTCACAACCACTGTAATAGGATCTGACTGTCTCTTCTTGTGTGCATGAAGGCAGATCACACAAATTCATGAATAAACAAATCTTTTCAACAGAGAGAAGACAAGTTTCCAGAAATACAAGCTTTTTATTATAAGTTAGTCTAGAAGAAGAAAACCACCTCTGCTACGGAAGGACATGCTCCAAATAAAATTATCAGAGGCAAAGTAATTCAAAAGACAAGGGGCCAGGAGTGAGAAGACCTGAGTTCTAATCCCAATTCAACTACTAAAAACATTCTAAAAAAAAAAAAATCCCTTCCACAGAAAGTACATATAAAGAACCTTTATAATTACTACTGACCTCATTTTCATTCAAATGATAAAATTTAGTCACTCATGCAGGATCTGATGGCTCATATCTGCAATCCTAGCACTCTGAAGGCTGATGCACAAAGATTACCATGAGTTCCAAGCCTAAACCAGCCTGAGCTAGCTCAAAAGGAGTCTTTAAAGGAGACTTAAAAGATACTTGCTAATGTCATTAAGTAACAATATCAGAAATAATGGCAATGACAACCAGAGGCCTTGAGTTCAAACATGAGAACTCACGTGGTGGAAAAAGAGCCTACTTCCATGTTCTCACTATGGCGTGCATGCCCCCATCCCCCACAAAATGCATCATCTAAAAATAGCACAGGCAGCTTCAGAATGAAAACAAACAGGCTGTGGTGGTTTGGATTAGGTACGGCCCTGGCCCACAGGGAGCGGCACTATTGGGAGGTGTGACCTTGCTAAAGGAAGGCTTTCAGGTCCCCTAGGCTCAGGCTCAAGCTAGGCCCAATGTGACAGTTTCCTTCTGCTACCTCTGAGGACTGAGAGAGATGTAAACTCTCAGCCCCTTCCCCAGCACAGTGTCTGCCTGCGCCCCACATGTCACACTGTGAATAAGGGACTAAATCTCTGAAACTTCAGCCAGCCTCAATAAAATGTTTCTTCCTTTATAAGAGCTGCTGTGGTCATGGTGTCTCCTCGCAGCAACAGAACAGTAACTAGACAGAAGCCTTCGCCTCAGCCGCCATTTCCCAACCACACCTTCGTGAGAATTCTGCAGAACTGTTGGCGCCTCCTTTTCTCTTGCTCACCAACAGGCTCCTGAGAGCTTCTCTTGCTGGGATTACCACGGACACAATCTTCTTACCTGTGAAACTCATGTACTTCTGACTATTGGAAGTCTTCTTAGAGTTATAGAATTCCAGCACATCGAGAACAGCCTGTGGGTTTTTCTTCTGCTCTGACTTTGTGATATTTGATGTTTGAAGCAAGCGGGCCCACTGTTCTGGCATCCCCTAAAAGGAAGACATGAAAGGGTTTCAGGAATACACAGATGCAGAGGACCCTGGAAGAATATCAGACCACACTTTGATGTCTGCTAGCGGATAAAAATGAGCCCTTTAGTTACCTCTTTACCTGGTCCCTCAAAATTTACACAAGTTCCTTTCATGTATCTTCCTGAAGAGGGCTACTCCATCACCAGCTTCATCTCTTTCAGAGCAGGAACCAAGTCTGATTACTCCGGCATTTAGTGCCCCACCTGGAGCTTGCTATCATGGGACCTTTTACGAGAGATTCCTTTGGGTTGGTGACGTAGCTCAGTGGTAAAGACTTTGTACAGCACATGCAGGGCCTTGTTTTCAAACCCAAATGCCACAAACCAACCAAGAAAATTAAAAGAGAAAGAAACGGACCTAACAGCACACAGCCCAAACTCTAGGACCAACACAAGGACTCACCGTAAACTCCCCTGTGACAGCATCAAAGCCAACGTGAATCGTATGCTCAAAATCTGAGGGAAGGGAAATCTCTGGCCGCTCCTTCTCCTTCTTTTTATTTGCTACAAAAGAAAAGAAAATAATAAAATAAAACAAAAAGAGGCATTATTCAGTTTCTAGGCTTATTTTAGCCTTTCAGCAGGTTCCCGTGAAGAGCGAGTTCTATCCAGTACGCATATATATTTACAGAGCCTCGAAGGCTAGAAAGGGAGGGAGTTGGATCTAGAGTCCACGTCATTGTTACCTCTTCCTCACCATAATATATAGTTCTGGATCTTTGCTTTCTTACTCAAGGAGAAGGACAAGACGATCTTAGGGGCCCGTCTAGCATCTCTAGCTCACAAGAGTTTATGTAACAAGGAAGATGAGTATTCTCAAGGCACTGTAGCTACACTGTCTCCCGAGAGGACACCCACAGCCTTTAACAGGCATTTCATATGTATTATCTCACGTGATCATCACAAGCCTGTGAGCCAACCTTCATGTGTAGACTAGGAGACTGTGGCACAGACCTGCCTCGTCATTGTGCGAGTGAAATAAAAGTTCAGGCCCTTAGATTCTTCTCCTCTACCACTGCTGAAGAACTGCAAGTGGATTTGAGAAAATGCACTCAGATATAAGGAGAAATAACATCAAGAACTTACCATGTATATATGCGACACACAGCTTTCCTTTATTGTTATTATATTACAAGCTAAACACTACTACCTGCTTCTAGATGAGAACACAGAGTGATCTGTCAACATAACTAGCAAGGGCTGGTATTTGAACCCAGGTCTGGTCCCAAAGATTGTTTTCTTCAGTAACTTCATAAGAACCCTGTCTACATGCCAGTTGCTAAGGGTTAGACTATTTATATACTTGGCAAGTTCCCTTCTAGAGCAGCTGCTTTGAGCAGGAGAAGGCTAAGGGTTTACCATGATCCCCAGACGAGCAGTCGCTTATGACATAACTGCATCTGTCTGCTCAAAGCCAGAATGTACAGGTCATGTGGCGAGGCTCTGGAAACACTTTCTGCTTCTAAATTCTTTCTAAGCTAATCCCCTAAAAGGTTTTAGAGAAATACAATTATGTTGTTTTGTTTAGATTTAGACATGTTATGTTTATACATCTTTTTATGATTTATAAATGACTTCCGTTGCATACTAATAAAGTATATAATATAACATCACAAACATGGATGTATGTCCAGAAGAACTATGGTGGTAAAGACCCAGAGAACGGGTAGCTCAGGGAACAAGTAGTTTCTAGAAAAGTGACAGAGAAAGGAAACCATGTAACTCGTTGGGAGGGCAAGGTTAACTCTGAATTAGCTCTGCCTCTGCCACTCACTCTTCTCTCTGTCTGCAGCCTATGAATCCACCTCACAAGTTCCCACCTTTCCTTCTACAGAGGCTGGAGAGGTAGGGTTTGTGGCCTTGGGCTATTGAGCCCCCAGGAGCAGAGATTTTCTTTATCCCTGTTTTGCTCCTCAACCCAAAATCATAATAGGCCTAGTAAGAGATTACTGAAGTTGGTTGGCTTTTGGCAGATGGAAACCAGGGGGAAATCCTGCGCACACTGCTGATTCTCCCAAGCCTTTGCTTATTCTGTCTGCTTCTGGAATGTCCTTCCCTGCCTCTGCCTAGCTAATATCTACTAAATATAGCTATAAATATTGGATCCCTCTCCTCTGGAATTAAAAACAAAATAAGGGTGATTCCCACCACCACTTGTAAAGTCTAACACAGCAATGAGTATCAGACAGTACAATCTGGTAAGAAAAAAGAATGAAAAGAATAATAAGAAAAAAAAAAAGAAAAGGAAGAAACCCAGGACAATTTACTTTTTTTTACTATTGTGTGAAACAATTAAAATATATGGTTTTATAAACTAAAGAACCTTAAAACCACGAGTGATCATTAATATTAGCAACTACTGATATAAGATTTCTCAATAAGCTGATTAAGATAGAGAATTCAAATATGACTGAAGACAGAAAGGAGAAAGACCTACCTTGATTTCATGAAAGTAGAGACCTTAGGTATGAGAAGCTAACAAGGGAAAAGAGCTTGCATATTCAACCGTTCTCCTGTCTGGCTTTGTCCAGCCTGGGCTCAGCTTGGGGAAGGCAGCTGACTACAAAATTCCATGTTTTACCACAGACACTAAAGTTTTAGAGAGAGCTATTAGCCCTACTTTTCAATTATTTTTAAACAGCACCTCTCATTGGCTCGACTGAACTAATCCGAGCAAAGGCAGTTTGGAACTGCCTTTTGAAAAAACATTCCAAACGTAGAGATCAACACTGCTGTCGTTCAGTGTTAAAATTAACTTCACTAACCTCTTCCCAGGCTCAGAGAATTTCACTTTGTTCATAAAAATGCAGTCAGAAAGAGATTTCAAACTAAATGCCAGAAGACTTCTTAGAATAAACCAAAGGCTCCAAATCCTAACCACAGGAACCAGGCTTCGCCACATGGAATTCTGCAACTCAGCAGCACCTACTGCAAGCCTTCAATTACAGCCTCTCCTTCCAGTCACTTACGCAGGCCGTCCAGCGCAATCTGAGGCCATCCTGGAGGTCAGCATTAGGTAATGCCCACAGACCCCGCCCACCGCCAGCTCTAATGGAAACCACCACCGTGATGGACCTCTTCGTTCTCGTCTCCCTTAGAGACACAACGCTACATCTCTAGAAATTTCGCCTCCGGCGTCTGGGTAGGAGCTGATACGTGTATTTCTGAGAAGCAGCATGCATGGGTCTAATACGCAGTGCCGAGAGCCACTAACACCAGCATGAGGCCACAGACGCTGTAGGAAGACTGGGTTCTACTCATTCCCCTCCCTCTCCACCAATGGGACCTTTGTCATTGCTCACTGCTCTCGAAGCTGCTGCTTTCTAACTGGAAAGAGGTTGTGGGCAGTAGAGATGGGTATCAACCAAAAGAAAGAATGAGATCTCATAAAAATAACCTCATATCTGCATGGTTTTATAGTTTAGAAAATGCTTTTACATTCATGACACAGTTGTACACAAGTGCTCACTGCTGATACAAGATGAGCATGAATCGCGTGACTCCCACTTTGCAGAGATGATTCTAAAATTACGGTATTTAAAAATAATAAATGACAGAGTTAATGTGGGGGAAGACTTCAATACAGGTTACTGGGAGTTCATTTCCAGTTCTCTATGCAGCGTGTATCAATCTTCAAATACCTATGAAGGCAGAGCCTGGTACAAACTAGCACTGCCATGTACCGTGCAGTTAAGAATAGATGGCTCGCTGAAGTAAGATTCCGAACGAAACGGAAGAAACTCAGCCATTTTTCCATCCTGATGCACATTAACAATAGCCAAGAAGGGTCTTAAAGCAAGAGTAAAACCACTGTGCTAAGGGAATCTAAAGAAAACTTAAAGCTAGAAAATACAGGCTTTGGGGTCATCTTGCAAGAACTTCTTCTAACAGCTTTCAACCTACAAAAATGCAAACTACGAAGACTTATTTTCAGACCCAATTTGGCCTAGGGGTACTCAATCAGAATTGCGGAAGAACCTCCAGGTCTACAGCTCACTCTGTCACCAATAAAAATAGCTCACAATGGCCTGGTTTCTCTCTACCTACATAGACAAGCCTGATCTACTGGCATCTTGCGATATGTCATCTACATCAATACAGAGTTGCAGAGCTAAGAGACACTGGCTCTGGCCCTCTCATTGTTTAGATGGACACACGGACATCTACGGAGAAGTCACTGACACAAACCTGACATCCAGCTGCGAAGAAGCGAGATTATAACCTAGGTGTCTAGATTCCTGGCACAAAGCTACTCCCTTCAGCTGCGATGATGCAAGAGGTGCCACTTCTACCCCCGTGTTTTAGATGGGAATCTTAGTTAAAGACAAATAAAGGGGGCTGGGTGACGGTCCAGTGGGTAAGCGTGTTGGTTATGTAAGAATGAGGATCTTCTCATGTCAAAAACAAGGTTTGCCCACGTGCGTCTGTAACCCCACATTGTGGAGGGGTTGGGGCAACAGAAACAGGATGGTTACTGGGGCTTGCTGACTGCCCGCCTGGCCCCAAGGGAGTAAGGTGGAATGTGACAGATTAGGATGTCCTCCTCTGATGAGACAGGCGCATGAGCACACTCTCCACATGTGCATATACTCCACACACAACACGCGGACGCACCAGCTCTACTGACACGTAATTTACATACTAGTATAATTCACCTATAAAGCATAAAATCATTGGCTTTTAGTCTTTTCAGAGCTGGACAAACACCACGACATCTCAGGCATTTTCATCATTCCAAAGAGAAATTCCGTATCTCTTAGCCATCACTCCCTTAATCCCATGTTTACCCATCCTGCATCCTTACATAGCCACTAACATGGCTTTTATCCATGGACTTACATCTCTAGACAAGGGAACCATATACTACGTGACCACCGTGACTGGGTCTTTTCCCTAACAGGACCTTCAAGCACTCGTAAGTGCAGTGAGGCTCAGGACTTCTTTCTTCATTAGATAGAGGCTTTATTTTACTTTTAATATTAGGCTGTTCCCACATTTAGGTATTATGAAAAATGAGGGTAAAGCATTACTTCTCTTTGGTGAAGCTGCTGGGTAGTAACTTATCTTTATATTTGAGCTTCTACAGAACCGCCAGAATCCTTTCCTTGAGGCTATTACCTTTACATTCCTACCAGCAATTATGAGGGTCAAACACCTCCGTATTCTCACCAACATTTGACATTATCCACTCATTTTACAGCCATCCTAGTGTGTGTGGAGTGGGATTTCATGTGGTTTGAATTCGTTTTCCCCCCTGGAAATTAATGATAACTGAGCATCAATTCATATGTTAAATTGTGATTTGTCTATCTTCTTTGTAGAGATGTCTGTTCAGATCCTTCGCCCAGTTTTAAGCTTAGTTATCTGATTTTTAGTTAAGTTGTAGTAATTCTTTCTGTATTTGCGATGCAAGTTCCTTATAAGATATGCAATTTCAGAAAGTCATCTCTTGTCTGATTTCCTTGATGGCGGAGAATCAGGCACATCTGAATCTGAAGCTTATACCATTCACAGATGAAAACCACACAAGAAGGTCAACGGTCACCAAAGTCAGCATTTTAGTGCCAAGCAAAGGCCACGAGGACACTCAAACCTTTATGTTCCTACTACTTTGTAATGACGTCAGTGACTTTTTCAGGTCCACAGTTAAGATTCTAATTATTCTACTTTCAAATTCTATTAATAAGAAGGTAATGGAGGGTGGGCAGGGTGCTTATGTCAGCGTCTCACCACTTGGGGGCCAAGGCAGGAGGATAGCAAGCATTTACAGCCCACAGAGTGAGATCTAGTCACACACACTCACACACACACACACACACACACACACACACACACACACACACACACACAGAGGAAATGAGGTCGCCTAGGAAGTCTTACTCATAGTGAACTCACAGTGAGTTCTTCCTATCTCTGCTTTCTTTGCTCAGCCATTCCTTCCTGATACTAAATCCCCAATCTGAGTGTGGAAACAGAGATCTAGACAGAAAATAACAATACGGGGATCAAAATATGCAAAGAAGGCATTCCAAGTGAAAGCAATCTGGGCAAAAGAAAATTCCAAACCAAGACATTTAAAAAGTGCTTAGGTTTTATAATTTCATAAACATTTTAAAAAGTAAAAAAAAGAGATATATACATAGATTTGCCTTCAATTTGTCTGATAGCTAACAGGAACAAAATTACTCTTAGAATTCTGTTCAAATACGATTCTGAACAATGAGTCTAATTTTCATTTGGTTTTAGCCACTTTAGGAAGGCAAGACATGGAGAATAGTTAACACGAAAATAAAAGGTAGGAAGGAGAATGAAGTCAGGGAAGGCCAGATCTTTCATTTAGACGATCTGCTTTGGTTTATATTCCTTCTTAAAAGCACAAAAATTATGAAAACAAATTAAATACTGTACTTTTGTCTCCAGGTAAGATGGATCGGTAAAATCGGTCCTTCTTCTTCTTCTCCTCCGGGTTCGGGGGCAGAGGTTTGGAGCCGTGGTTCAGGGTCCCAGGGTCTTTGCTGCCTGCTCCGATCATGGTGCTGGTGTTTCTCATGGGAGGGGCTGGGGGCTTGTCCTGGACGTCTAGGCCGTTATTAGACATTGTCACCACCAGCAGCAGCAGCTACTAGAATCAAAAGGAATAGCGCAGTCACTCCTACTACTTTTTAGCACAAGGAAATACATATTTAAAATGTTCTAAAATTCAAATTATACATCCCTTCTGCTGCCAGCCATGAATATTATCAGCCTATGTAGTCGGTAACCCAGATGCACATCCCTACTGTGTGCCAAACACTGATAAAAGTGAAACTAAGACAAAAACACACACACACACAAAAAAAAAAAAAAAAAAAAAAAAAAAACAAAAAAAAACAGCCGGGTGGTGGTGGCGCACGCCTTTAATCCCAGCACTCGGGAGGCAGAGGCAGGCGGATCTCTGTGAGTTCGAGACCAGCCTGGTCTACAAGAGCTAGTGCCAGGACAGGCTCCAAAACCACAGAGAAACCCTGTCTCGAAAAACAAAAAAACAAACAAACAAAAAAAAAGTGAAACTAAGATTTTACTTTTCTCTGCATTCTCACCTCAGAGCATACAGAAGAAAGACAGACCCTGCACTGTAGTTGAAAAGCAGATGCAGGCCAGGCAAGAACTCAGTGGGAAACCCAGGAACACCAGATGCAGTGAAATCCCACGGCTTCTTTGGGTCCATTCATTCATCACACGAAGATTAACTAGAACAGCGGTTCTCAGCCTTCCTAATGCTGCGACCCTTTAACACAGTTCCTCATACAGTGGTGACCCCCAATCATAAAAACAACTGATATGCGACCCACAGGTTGAGAACCCCTGAGCTAGCACCTAGCAGCATCCCATGGACTGAGTTTGCTGGCGACATCTAATTCTTAGACAAGTTACTCTTTCCGTGTTCAGATGAGACAATTGCCGACTGTCTGTGAAACTTCTGTTCTAGGAGCTAGCTTTACCGAGACCAAACCAGACTCCTTCACTTACATTTTACCTATCTCTCTTTCAGGTTAGGCTGTCAAGGCAGTGATCATACGTCCGAAAACATCAAGTACTTCTTGGTCCTTCACAAGGAAGTTACTGCCCTTCTGCCAGCTCTTCTGGATCCCCCTCCAGATCCTATTCAATTCTAATATACAGTGTTCAAAGACACAACCGTCCTGCTTAATTTACTAGCTTCTGAAACATAGAATAAAACTTTAAAGAGGAAAATCCCCATTATATGCCAACAAGGGATTTTAATGAAAACAAGTATTACCTTAAAATATGTTCTACTTCTTGACAACATATAGATATGACTGTGCCCAGAGTTTATATTGTCTCCTTATTAATGCATGCAATGGAAGAAATTGTATATTAAATCACAACTACTTATACTATAGTCTCTTTGGAGTTAGATACTACAGTGCTTTAGAAATTTAAAAGCTCAGTGTTGGCCAGATTGGAATACCACTGCTTTGAAAATCAATTCTTTAAAATGTAATAGCATCTGCCATTCTAATAATTAAAAAGATTAGACACAGAGAGAACTCTGAAAGAAACTTATAAAATTTTATATTAAGTCTTTTTAATATTCTCTAGTAAATGGAAAACCCCTGATTTCTTCCTCAATGGTTTCTCCAGGGGCCATCCACAGAAACATACTATTATTTCTTTATTTCAAACTCCTTCCGACACGCCAGAATAAAAGCCATGCTCTTCAGCATCTTCAAGAGAGGCCTCCTCTTATGTGACCAGGCCCATGCACCAGCCACGCCAGCACTCCTTTGAGTCCCTGGTACAGTCCAGCGATACCATCTTCTTTAATGTCCTTAAATACGCCATCATTTTCACACCTCTGTCCCCTCACACGTGACGTTCCACCTGCCTATTTCCCTATCAAACAGGGAATTCACCCATCCTTTGAAGATTTTAATTGAGTTATTTCTTCTATGGAACCTTTAGAAAGTGTTCTGGCCCCCGAAAAGTTAGGTGCCTCTTCTCTATGCCCCAAGACAGTGATTTATTTCCAGGTTATCATATTCCCTTATATTGTTATAATTATTACTGATATATCTTTCCAAAGAGCCATTTTGCTATCTTTGCAGACCAAAAGCTACAAAGTGTCTTGCCTTTTTAATGTACAGTAGATAACATGTTAATAGTTTACCAAAAAAAAAAAGGTATGTGTACTGCCTTGAAAAGAATTTATTCGTACAGATGAAATTCAGTCCTTTATAATAGGACATCGATTGAAACTAAGGCTAGACACACAGTCTACATTCAATTTATGCCTCAGAAATCTCTGAACTGGACAAGTTCTCTCTCTCTCTTCTTGTCTTTCTTTCTAGTGTTAGATTCTGGGAATTATCACCAAGCTACACTGCCTGCTAGCTCATCAAATATTTTTTGTTTTGTTTCTTGAGACAGGGTCTCACTATGTTGTTTTGGCTGTCCTGGAACTCACTCTGTAGACCAGGCTAACCTCACAGATATCCACCTGCCTCTGCCTCCCGAGGGATGGGATTAAAGATGTGAGCTATCACACCGGGCCCTCACCAAATACTCTTTCACACACAGGAAGGAGAGGGAAAAGGAGCAAGGAATGGGGGAATGTCTAGCTCTGTGCCAATGACAAGGAATGGGGGGATGTCGTCTAGCTCTGTGCCAATGACTTCTCTCTTTGTTAATCAAAATCTTATTTAACTTTTTAGAGTCAAACTCAACTGGATTTTTCAATTCATCTCGACCAAACTTTGGCAAACCAATTACCCCTTTCCCTTTTGAACAAACAACATCAAATCAAGTAAAGATACTTGTGTTTGCATGAACTATATGACTATCTGGGTCATTTTATTTCAGTTTGATTTATTTCTAGCTTCACTTCCCATATATGACTGCCGTTGTCTTCTCTTCCAGCTCTAACTCAGGTTCCTCAGCTCTTCCAAGAAGGCATCCAGCATCATAGTTGGCGATGCCCTCCTACTCCAGGCTGCCAGGTCCAAAATTATACTCCCACAGCTACCTACTGCCCAAAACAGGCTCTCCCTGGCCTCCCAGCCTTCAACCAGCAGCTACATTTCACTCCCATTAGGCCCACAGGCCAGGATTATGCCAGGACAGCTTCACCAACCATCTTGATACATATTTTTCTTCATTCTTGGTCATTTTATCATGTTTAAGAGAATTCTTGGTGGGTAGATTAATATATTGGGATCTAATGTCTGAAACCTTGTACCACACGATGACTGGGTCATGTATATTCCACCGGAAACCTTCAGCAGGAGGATATCTGTATCATCAAAGGGTAGCCTGGTCTTTCTTTGTTGACCTCATCTAAAGAGTTCTCACGTAAGGTCTGTCTCTCATTCTGCACCGCAACCATCTGTCTGCCCACCTGCCTCCCCCTTCGCCATCCTCAGCTGGACTTGAGACTATGGACCCCTGAAGAAAAACGTTCCTATCTTACATGGTTCCTATCTTACATGATTTTCTTTTTTTTTTTAAATATTTATTTATTTATTATGTATACAACATTCCTTCCATGCCTGCCTGCATGCCAGAAGAGGGCACCAGATCTCATTATAGATGGTTGTGAGCCACCATGTGGTTGCTGGGAATTGAACTCAGGACCTTTGGAAGAGCAGGCAATGCTCTTAACCTCTGAGCCATCTCTCCAGCCCCTCTTACATGATTTTCAATCCCTCACTCCATGTTTGGCAAAGAATGAGTAACAAAAAAAATGGGGGGATATTGGACATGTGAATGAACAAATATAAGAGCAAGTAAAATAAACAAGAATAATTATCCCTTTCCATACTAGAGTACCATCTCTTAGGGATCTTCAGAAAACCTTCTCCCCCAGACAGAATTTTAAGTGGCTGAAGTAACCTTTCAAGACATTCAGACCTACCTCCTCAGAGCTAAACACTCCTAGTCCTTCAAACTACAGTCACAGAAGTGTGCTCTTGGCCACTGCCCTATGAGCCTCCCGGGGCTTGGGTTTCCTTTCCAGGTTCCCTGCAGCTCTCCAACCAGCCCTTCCCTACCCAGAAGTCTAATCTGTGTTTCCCATCACCTCCAGCACCTGGGAAGGGAAGCTGAGAAGATCCCGAGGGAAACCTGCTAGCTAGTCGGAAAGGTGAGCTCCAGTCTCAGTGATAAGGTAGAGAATGACCAAGGGAAAAACTCGAGGTTCATCTCTGGCTTCCACATGTGTATGTACTTGCATACATGTGTACTCACGCACAAGAACATGTATGCACACATGCATACACCTGTAATCCCAGCACAGAAACAGGAGAACTGAAAACTCGAGGCCAGACTATGTTACACAGCAAGACTCTATGACAAAGAGAGAGAGGACGAGAGGAAAGGAAGAAATATTAATTTAAAATATAATTTTTACAAAAATGGGGTAAAGCGGGTCACTGTAGGTCTGCTATGTTCCGCCTCACGTGCAGCCAGAACACGGCCATGGAGAAACTACAATGAGAAAAGAGGTGTCGCCAAAGGCAGGGACCAGGGAGTCTTGAGTTCACAACATGGGACCTGGGGTTCAGGACAGTCCTTAACATTCCCAAACAGAGTTGCTGAAACCCTGTGAAACCTTTTCCCTAGAGAACCAGCTGGCTTAATTACTTTTACATATAAGATTTCAACCATTATTGGAACAAGCATTTAAATAATCACTAGCATCAGATCGCACTTTATAAAATCTTGGAAACCAAGTTGGTAGGTTTCACTTTTCTCATTCTAGGCTCTGCTAGGTGCTAGGAATAGAACAGCAAATAAATCCAAATAAGCAGCTTCAGGGATGTAGCCAGTTACCCCACAACACACACATGGTGGGCACAAGAGGCAGGGACCTGAAAAAAACAGTTTGTGTGATCACTGGACCACACTGCTACCTCTATTAGTAAAGGGGAAAACTACATGTCTAACTTGCTTTAAATTAAAAACAACTTGATTCCATTTATTTATTATGTGACCGCATGCTCACGCCCAGCAAGCATGGGGATGTCAGAAGGGGGTGTAGAGTCAGCTCTCTCTTTCGCCCTGTGGGTCCTGGGAATTAAACTCAGAACATCATCAGGCTGGATAGGGGCCTTTTCCCACTGAGCCATCCTACCTGTCCTCTGAGCAGACACTTTCTAGATAATCCCTCAGATCATGACTTAAATAGAAGAGGAAGGGTGGTGGGATTGCTCAGTGGCAGAACAGCATGAAAGTGCTGAGTTCAGTACCTAGCACTGTGGGGGGGGGGGGAGAAGGAGGGAGGGTAGGAGAGAGAGGGAGAAAGAGAGGGACAGAGAGAGAGAGATTGTTAGGAGTTTACGATAAATTAGTCAACAGAATGAAGGAGGGACAGGAAGAAGTAAAGTCTACCTCCCATCCTAACTACATTCTAACTCCGAACAACCCAGAGCAGCTGCAAACACTCACGGCCAGCCGCAGGCTGAGGAATACTGTATGCCCTTGGTGCCTGGTTATTAGAATCTGATCTTTAATTAAATCGTGCCAAGAGGTTTGCTTTGGCAGGAGCCTGGAATGCTGCAGCCTTGAAAGTGCTGAGGGATGTCCTTCTAATGCGTCAAAGCACACTCCCACCATGCAGCCCTCAGCCAGCAGCTTGGCTCCGGTAGAGCAACAAGACAGCAACTGCTGGGGCTGCAGGGGAGAAAACTGTAGGTGGCTTCTGAGCTGTTATGAAAGCCACTTTAATTCTGATCCTCTGTTGACTCTTAAGGAAAACACAAATAAGACTGCCTATTCCAGAGTTTGGAATTAAACACAGAAAAGCTTTTTAAAAGAAACAGTACCTAGAATGCTGAATGGCACAAAAGGATGTCCAACAAATACCTGTTTCTTCTCTGTCTACTTTTCTGTATCACTCCCCAAACCCATGGATACACTTTCATGTCCCCACCTTTACTACACCGTCCGATCTGCCTGAGTTTCAGTGAGGCTGCCTAGTCAACTCCTGCTCATTCGAGGTCCAACTGAACTCACTTCCTCTAAGAAACTTTAGAAGAAGCTTCTTACTTACCTCATCCCTCAAATTTTAATTGCATCTTATACATACTTCTATGAAGCAATGTCCAAGTTTCATCTTTACCTCTTGGGGTCCCTCGGCAAGGAATAACTCAAGGGACAAAACTATAATTAATCCCCATGTCTCCACGGCCTCTACCCAGCAGAGACATGGAGAGACTCAGGTAGCAGGCAACAACTCACTTTCTAAGGCTTAGCGGAAAATATACAGAAACTGGAAGGTTCTGAAGGGTCAATCTGAAACCTATAATTGACCTAAGCTTACTAATTATTGGCAAGGACATGACTAATTTCTTAATTATTTTGATTCTCTTTAAAGTATTATTTAGACACTAATTATAATTTGAGACAGAGCGCTACACCGAGAGGCTTCCCAAAGTTAAGAGGAATAGGAAAGGCAACAAAGATGTGGAAATGGAAGAGATTGGGAGTAAAAGACTTAAAATTCACTTAGTCTTGCCCGGTACTTATGTACTTAGACACACACACACACATACACACATAATCACACACACACGCACACATAAACACACACACACACACACACACACACACACACACACACACACACACCATCCTCACTTCTACCACCCCTCTTGATTCAAACCCTTCTACGATTTTTGTTGGAATTTCCCATTTGCTGTTGGCCATCTCTCCTCTGCATGCCAGCCTTAAAAGAAATCCAAAGGGATTCCTCTAGATGCCACTGCAGCCACCCCCTAAACTGGAGGCTGTCTGTGCTCTCACGCTCACCCTGCAGACTTTATCCCTACTTTTCAGGGTGATGTGCAAAGCATTCTGTGCCTCCGTCTGGAGAGACGACTGTGAGTCACCTCTGCCGGCTGCTACCACTGCTTTGCTCCTTACAGCTCATTTCCTAGTCACCCTATTCAGCTCCTGAGTGTCTGCTTCCTCCATTCTAAGTTATCACCGCAACGACCACAGGGAAGACCCTGCCAACACCACTCCACTCTCTCACCACCCATGGGATCACACCCAGGGCCTGCCTGATCACCAAATACAAACCAATTCCAACATTATAAAGTGAATCACAGACCCTCTAAAACACAATAGCTAACGAGTTCAAGAATCTCCACTAAAATTACCAGTTCCTACAGCCATCACCTTGACTTGTCTCCTTGCCTACTCTGTCTCTAGGGTAAAGGCACCTGCTGCCAAGCCTAACGACCTGAGTGTGATCCCTGGGATTCACTCTCTCCAATGTCTCCAGACGGCGGCAGCGCTGTGTGAGAACACTAAAACCCGGTCCCTTCCGAGCTGTCGCTGTCCTCCTGCATGACACTGTATGGTTCCCCACTCCTCTCTATGGGGAGAAGCTTATTTCTAATAAGAGAACAGAAATCTCTGCAGGAAAACGCTAGCTTCCACCCCAAATGCTACATGCCTCCCTACTCACGCAACCACATTCTTCCCGCTCCCAGTTATGATGAAGTGATGACGTCATTCCTTCCCCCCAAACCGACTCTCTTTTCCATATTCTCTTTGCTTGCCTGACTTCTTCCCTAGAATGGCCTCTCAATTACACCAAGCTTTCCTTCTGTTTGATATGGCCAGTCAGTCACTTGGTATTCTGTTATTTAACAAATAATATCGTGCGTTTACAATGTCTTAGTACTACTCTAGTTGGGTAAAACAGAATTTCTATGTTCGTGGAAATCTTGCATCTAGTAACAGGCAGACAAGAAGCAAGCGGTTCAATAAAACAGTGCGCACAGGTGCGTGGATGGGGCAGGGTTGACCAGGACAGACTTTGCTGAGGAAGAAACACGTAAGACCTAAATGGAATAGGATGACAAGGGCTGGCGAGATGGCCCAGAGGTTAAGAGCACTGGCTGCTCTTCCAGAAGACCTGAATTCAATTCCCAGAAATGACATGGTGGCTCACAACCATCTACAATGAGATCTGGTGCCCTCTTCTGACATGCAGGCATACACGATGCGCAACACTGTATACATAATAAATAAATAAAATCTTTAAAAAAAAAAGAAAGAAATGAGAAGACAGCCAGGTGGTCTTAACTGCTGAGCCATGAGATACATGATTTTTAACCCCAGAACTTGAGAGGCAGGTGGATCACTGAGTTCAAGGCCAGCCTGGTCTACAGGGTAGTTCCTGGACAGTCAGGGTGACACAGAGAAACTCTGTCTTTAAAAAAGGAAAGAAAGGAAGCAAGTAAGAAGGAAATGAGATGACAGATTTTAGTAACATCCAGAAGATGATCATTGTAAGCAGACAGAACCATAAATACAAATATAGATTATAGAACTATATATACTGGGCACCAGAACAACAAAAAGACCAACAAGATAAAAGTTTACTCAATAGGCAAAGAAAAAGTATGTCAAGAGACTAAGATTAAGTGACTAAAGCTAGAAATTCTGTGATAGAATCAATGGCCTGGATTGTTCCCAGCCCTGGGTTTGAGCCCCAACCCCAGACAGCAAGAGGGGAGAGATGGGGACGGAGGCAGAGAACAGAAAGATCAGCTACACGGTCAGACTGTATAGGGGTCAGACTGTATAGGGCCTCGTAAGCCACAATAAGAACCTGGACTGCACAGCAACTGTGTTTTAAAGCAGTAACCTGATTCATAATTTAGACAGACCACTCCAGCCAGAGTAGAACTGGCTTCAAAGGAAAATAAAGGCAAACCCATTAAGAAGTTACAAAAATCAAGATAAGAACTCACGGTTAAATATAAGACTAACAGCGGGTAGACAGAACTTCAAAGATAAATTGTATCTTAAAGGTAGAGCCAAAGGGTTTAGGAACCCATAGAGCAGAGCTAAGAAAAAGGAAACGCAAAATCAGATCTAAGAGTTATTTTTACCTGACCCAAGAAATACTGACTAGCACACAAAACTCTACAGCATCCTCTGTGTGCACATATGCTCTCCTCTGACACCAACTCCTCTTGCAAACACCGTTGTCTCTGCCTGCCCTCGGGAGCAGAGCTTCTCCAAAGAGGTATCTATTCATATGTATAGCCCTGTCTCCACTACCTTCCCTTCCCGGCCACCTGGCATCCTTCCTATGTCACCGAAAGTAATCTTGTCAAGATTGCCGATCATCCCCATCTTGAAAAATCACACGGTCATACTTCTGTCCCTACCTGGTCCACTTTCTCATCAGCAGTCAACCTCAATTCTCCTTTAAATACTCTACTTTCTCGGATTCTCTCCGTCCATCTTTTTGCCTCCTCTTCTCCCCTCTGTACACTCTTCCTCCCGTACCCTCTACTCATACACAACACTGTCCCCAAGATGACCTCACCCAGCCCACGGGCACAGGATACCCAAGTGTCACCTTTTAACCAAATAGCTCTGTTTGGCAGACAATTCCACCTACACTTCTGTGAAACTGCAGGGTCCAGTAGTGACAGGTGCTGCTGTCTCACAGACTACTAAACTTAACATGACCAAAAGGAATTCTTGGTTATCACAGCAGCTATCACAGAGTTTAATTATGTTCATTTATTACACATCTCCTTAATAAGCAGTAGCAACTAAATATGGTGTATTTATTAACACATACGTAACAACTAGACAGACACTTAGCTGACTGTCAGAGGTACAGACTCTGACTCTGCCCTCAAAACGCACAGCCTAGTACAACAGCCACAAGCACCACCGAGTGCAGGGAGGTGCGGCATTGATGGAGGAAGGTCATTGGTTAATTAAATAAAAAAGCTGCTTGCCCTGATAGGTTAAAACATAGGTGGGAGGAGTAAACAGAACAGAATGCTGGGAGGAAGAGGAAGGGAGCTCAGACTCGACAGCTCTCCTCTCGGGGGCAGACGCCTCAGAGAGACACGATGCTCCACTCTTGCGGGCAGAGGCGAGAGCTCTGCTCTCTGAGGCACACGCGATGAAGCTCCGACCCAGGATGGACGTAGGCTAGAATCTCCCTGGTAAGCCACCTTGTGGGCTACAGCAGATTATTAGAGATGGGCTAGTCCAGGTGCGAGAGTTAGCGTAAAAGAGGCTAGATAGAAATGGGCCAAGCAGTGCTTAAAAGAATACAGTGTCCATGTAATTATTTCAGGGCATAAGCTAGCCAAGCGGCCAGGGTGCGGCTGGGGTGCTGGGGACGCAGCCCCACCGCTCCTATTACTACACGGCATAAATCCAGAAGAGGCCCTACCGGCCAAGGAAGACTTTCTGAAGAGATGACTTCAGAGTTTATTTCTGTAGGATAAGAATAACTATTATCAACCGTGTAACTTTTATTTTTATGTGCATTGGCGTTTTGCCTGCATGTATGTCTGCGTGAGGGTGCCAGATCCCCTGGAGCTGGAGTTACAGGCAGTTGTGAGCTGCCATGTGGGTGCTGGGAATTGAACCTGGATATGCTTAATCACTGAGTCATCTCTCCAGGCCATTATTCTTTATAAAGTTACTTTTAAACTTTGTAATAAACTCTTCAGTGGTAATATAAATTACCTTTCGTTTTATATATGAAACCTAGATTAACAAGTAAGTAACCAGTGATTTCTAAAATAAAGCCTGTTTACCGTAAAGAATCACTGAAAATACAATCGTCTGTACTGGCCTCCCACCATCTCTCTGATCTGCATATAAAGCGTGATCGCCAGTTGGCTCCATTTGAGCAGGAGTTCAATGTCAACCCTGAAAGCCTTTCCTGTCTAGTCCCTCTTTTTCTTGTGTTCACCAAGAAAGAAACTCAAATTTTAGGCTACCCAGTGGCATCCTCAGGCTTCAGGGCTACAGCATCTGAGCATAAAATAAAATGGGCTCATCACTGTACAAAGTGTCTTCATGCACTCACTGCTTCAGTAGATCCTCACCAGCCCTACAGGGCGTGACGTTTCTATTCGGCAGAAGTCAGAGAAGTAAACACCTAGTCTATCTCGTGCCAGAAGCTGAATTTAAGCTAAAGGGGGAGAAAGGGGCAGAAAGGAATCAAATAACTCAGAAAGGGTGCTCAGCAGTGAGTCACTTAAATGGTATGGAGCCAGAAATGAGCAGGGACAAAGTCTTTTTCCTTCCAAGATACTGAGAATTTGTTTGGCCATGGCACAATAACCTACCACACGTAAATTTGTTTCCTGTCTCCGTAATATCTACACTCTAGTCCCAAAGACAGAAAAAAACAAGAAAACCCTTCACACACAACATGCACGTGTCACAAGATGACATGGTCAAAGCAAATTCATGTCACCATTAAAGAATAGTTTATCATCCAGCCCTGCCCCTGGTCTGCTGAACCTTAGTCTTCATCACACATTTTATCCCAACTGGAGGCAGACTTCAATGAATCAATTCCCACTTTTTTTTTTTTACTTTAACATGGTATAGCTGACTGAGAAAATACTTCTTTTTAACATTACATCTATTTATTTATGCATGTCTATGCTGGGGTAGTAGCGACTGTACGCCATGGCTCAGGAACTACACAGCTTATATGAGTTGGTTCTCTCCTTCCACCATATGGGACCTGGGAATAGAACTCAGCTCAGGCTTGGAAGCAAGTGCCCTTCTGGGCTAAACCATCTCACCAGCCGGAGGGAACAATTAATAATGGATACCACACTGAAATCTTTTCTGTATATGTGTATAAACACACACAGACACACTCACACACAAACTGCATATTCTAGATAGTGTCAATGAAACAACAACCCTGTCATTTTCATCTCTGTGTCCCCTCTTACTCTCCTGCCTTAGGACACTGCCCAAGGGAGGGGGGAACTACAGAGCAAAAACAAACCACTTCAAAGACCCCTAAATCAGGAGAGAAAAGAATTTGGTCCTGTTACACATCCTATAATCTCTCCCTCCACAACCACCCTTACCCCCAAATAACCTCTATCTTGATGTCAAGACCACCTTCCTCTTCAAAAGAACACTCTCTTGCCCCCAAAACTCCACCTTCTGCTCTCCCCCCCCCATTGTGCTATTCTCTCTCTCTCTCTCTCTCTCTCTCTCTCTCTCTCTCTCTCTCTC
>NC_022023.1:2333905-2358509 GCF_000317375.1 Microtus ochrogaster
AACAACAAAAGCAGAAACAATTGGATATGGAGGGGAGGAGACGGCGTGAGGACGAGGACAGGAAGAAAGGAAGATGGTGGGGTAGGAAAACAGGTGAGGGACACGCAAGGAAAAACGACCAGGAGGAAGGGGAAGGAGAGGGAGGCCTGCCAGAGGAAATGCATGGCATTTTTGAAACTGAGATGAGAAAAAAGGTCCAAAATAATCAAGGTACACTAGTATTTGTATTTCTTGATGCCAAACAACAGAGGAAGGAATTACAGTGATTAAGACATTATACAATCTCATGGTCTGTCATTTACTTAGCAGATCAATAGCAGGGCTCCAGAGAAGACAGCCTAGTTACAGCAATGGTCTGATCACCGAAGAACTGGCCAATTCAGAGAAAAATAGGAATATACTTTTACCGGTTTATTTTCAACCCCACCTCCCTACAGTCACCATACCTACATTTGCCCCCAACATGAGCATTTGCAGCCAGTTTGGCCCTGAAGTCACTGCTTCTAATCAGACCAGGAAAATGCACACAGACCAGCAAAATGCTGGCTCCCTGTCCCTGTCTGGTTCACCTTTCCAGGGCAATCTGACAGCCTAGGAAAGCCGCAGTTTCTGACAAACAAGGAAACTGAGGCTCACTGAGGCTGCCTCAACAGGAACAGCTCCAGGGTCTCCTATCTCCGCCGCTTCTCCCACCAGGGAACAGCACCTCTGGTCTCAGTAAGCCGGCAGCTAAACCAACAGGCCACCGAGCAGAAGCATGCTCACAAAGGAGAGGAGCCCCTGAGGCACACAGTTCCCCAAAAATCCAGCTTCCCCTTCATAAACCTTCCCCAGCCAGATCTCTAATTCCAACACGGGCCTAGCCCTGAGTGGGCTTATCGCAAGGTTCCACCCTCAGGCCCTTCCCTCATTAAGAGTCCCTTAAGGTAAACGCAATATAATGTTCTTCCCATTCTGCCCCGGAAGGCAGCAGGACACCCCCTCCACCTATCCTGCCTCGGCCTAGCTGTGCCCGGCCCAGAAAAGACCAGCATTACCTGGTAGGGAGTGCGGGGCCCAGCATCTCTGATGATCCTGTCTATCTGCCGCAGAGCCGCACCTCTCCCCGCTCAGCAGTTGGGACAAAGCCCAGGCTGAACCAGCCCGACAGGCTGGATTCTGCTGTTCGCAGCAGCGCAGCCACCCAGCTTCGGAGCAGCAGCACACTCGGCCCCCTCGCAGAGCCGCAGCAAGACGGAGTGGCTCGGTGAAGGGGCGGGGAGGGAGGAACAGAGAGAGAGAGAGAGAGAGGGAGGGAGGGGAAGGGGGCGGAGAGAGCGCTGCCTCCTCCCCCTTCTTTCTGAAGAGGCGCTGGTGGGCGGGAAATAGCAGCGTTCCCACCATTCTGGTTGTCTCTGTGGGTCTCCCAGCTCAGGCTCCAACAAGAGGTGCCAGGCAGGCTTTCTAGAGCCGCCAGAGTCCTCCAGTGCCCAAGGGTCAGGATGAAAACAGGAGGTCCTCTGCGCCTTAGTTTTGCAGCCAGGTACTGAGGGAGTCTGGGAGTCCTTCCTGGACCTTCTCAAATGGGAGTCAAGATTCATTCCGACTAGAGTGGATGGGGAATGCATCTCTTACCCTGACTCTCTAAAACGCGTCCCCTAAAGATACTAGGTGGCCTTATACCCTCCGCTCCTTTGAACAACGCTCAGGCTCAGCAACAGCTACCATTTCTTAAGGACATATACTGCATGTGGCCCGGCACTTTACAAACCTTAATTCATGGGTGTCAGAACTGGGTCCTAGAAGAATATGCTCTCCAAATTTCTTAAGGACCTGCTAGATACCAGTCAGTATCTGAACTGCCACCTCCCAATAAAAGGTGCCTCCTAAAGACTAAAATGATAAAAATCTACCTTCCCATTATTTCCCAGTGCTCCCCAGGGGACGGTATCTCTCACCCCACTCACCCAACTTATCCCTTTTCTCCGAGGTGTATGAGTAGAGACAAGTTATGCAGATGATCTCTTCCAGGTCATTACTCATGAGTTTAAACGTTTTAAGTCATTTACTCTCTTTATGTGGTATGGGAGATGACACATGAGTATCACAACATGCACGCAGAGGTCAGAGAAGAACGTATGGGAATCAATGCTCTTCTACCATGCAGATCCTAGGGACCAAACCTGGGTTGTCGGGCTTGGTGACACGTGCCTTGCCTCACTGAGCCACCTCACCTGCTCGGGAAAAACAGAACAACGAAAGTTGACAACTTAAAAAGATCCCTGGTCAATGGAAGGGAGTATGGACAAGAAGAGAGTGAACAGAGTCTTTTAGAGCTTCAGGCAACAGAGAGGAGACAGGACTAATTCATTCGGATGTCTAGGATGAAAAGAAATAATGCATTCCGAAGACACTGCCTGAAAGCAGGGCAGACAGAACTAACTCTTCCTCCTGTGTTATCTAGGTTCCACATTCACACCGTGACACATGCAACACACACATGCACACTCACTGAAGACATGGTTCGGTGGTTCTCAGCCCACCGTGTTGCTCTGGCAGAAGATAGGTCCCCAGCACCTATATGGTGGCTCACCATCATCTCTAACTCCAGTTCCCCACTCTCTGTTGTTGTTACATATTTTGTTAGTTTGTCTAATTTGGTTTAGTTCTGTAAAACAGTGTGCCAATCCAAGCTGCTTTGGAACTCTTTTATGGATCTTAGGAGGCCCCTGAACCCTGATAATTCTGTCTCAGCCTCCTAAATGCTGGAGATAGTTATGCAACCACTATGCAAGCTTAAAATGGTTTTAAGATGGTCATTCACGGGCCAGAAGGTGGTGGTGCTTGCCTTTAATCTCAGCACTTGGGAGGCGGCAAGCAGATCTCTGTAACTTTGAGGCCAGCCTGTTCTATAAGAGCTAGTTGAAGGGCAGGTAGGGGTTTTACACAGAGAAACCCTGTCTCAAAAAGCCAAAAGGGTGGCCATTCACCTTCGTACACTGCCCATTCTAATTTATATAGGTTGAATGATAGAAAAGGCCTATAAAATGTCTATAGTATAATGCAGGGTCTGCCACCCAGCTCGCAAATAAATACACAGAGACTTATTCTTACTTATGAATGCCAGGCCTTAGCTTGGCTTGCTTCTATCCAGCTTTTCTAACTTATATTATCCTATTTCTCTTTAACTACATTTTGCCTCTGAACTTTTTACCTTTATTTATTCTATATATCTTTCTTTCCTCCTTACTCTGTGCCTGGCAGGGTGGTTGGCCCTGGTGCTCTCTCCTTTTCTCACTCCTGCCTCCTCTCTAGAGCTCTCCGATTCTCCCTGCCTGGCAGCCCCACCTATTTCTCTCTCCTGTTTAGCTATTGGCCGTTAGGTTCTTTATCAGACCAATCAGGTGTTTTAGGCAGGCAAAGTAACACAGCTTTGCAGAATTAAACAAATGCAACATAAGAGAACGCGACACATCTTTGCATCATTAAACAAATATCCCACCACATAAACGAATGTAACACATCTTCGACTAATATTCCACAACACTTGATCTTGATTTAGCAATGGTTTTTTAGATACATTATCAAACACACAATTCATTTAAGAAAAACTAGATGAGTTGAATTTGATTAAAAGAGAAATCTATTCTTCAAAAGACAATATTTAAAAAATGAAAAGACACAGACAAGGAAAAGTTATTTTCAAAATTTATGTACATATGCAAAGTACATAAAGGATTTGTACCCAAAATACACAAAGAATTCTTAAAATTTAGCAATGAGAAAATAATCAAATCAAAAAAATGGGGAAGCAGCTGGGGACTGCAGCTCACTGATAGAACACTTGGCTGAAATGCACAGGCCCTAGGTTCAGTCACCAGGAGCGGTAGGGGGAGTGGGGTGGAGAGCCACCAACTGTGGAGCTGAGGTTGAACCGCCAATATTGTATGACCAGAGAGATGGGTCAGTGGGTTAAGAAAAAATGGCTGCAGAAGCCTGATGATTTAAGTTCAATTCCCAGAATGCACTTAAATGTAGGAGAGAGCCTGACTCCACAAAACTGTTCTCCAACTTGTACATGCACACAATGACAAGTGCACACCACAGCAATAAATAATAAACAAATAGGTGGGTAGGTAGGTGATTAATAAATAAATGAGAACAAATGGCAGGGGTTCTTAGTGTGCTGACCGGGCACTTAGGAAGCTGGAGCAGGTGGATCGTGAGTTCTAACACAACTTAGGCTACATGGTAAGACACTATCTTAAAAAGCAGGTAGAGTCCCAGCACTCGGGAGGCAGAGGCAGGCGGATCTCTGTGAGTTCGAGACCAGCCTGGTCTACAGAGCTAGTTCCAGGACAGGCTCCAAATCCACAGAGAAACCCTGTCTCGAAAAAAAAAAAAAAAAGCAGGTAGAGGCAAAAGATTTGAACAAAAGGTTTACCAAGACAACAATCATGCAAAAACATACTCAACATTGCAAGCCATTAGGGAACTGCAAATTTAAACAATGGTGTGATACCCCGATTAGTTCCTACCTACGACAAGGCTAATGCCCCAGTACTGACAGTAATGTTGAAGATGTCGGGAAACAACAGAAACTTATTTCATTGATGCTGAAACACAGAATGGTCACTCATTGTAGAAGACGACTTGGCAGTTTCTGACAAAGCTAAATATAGGCTCAGTAAGCAATTCAGCAACTGAACAGCTAGGTATTTACCTAAATGAAAATAATCGGTTATAGCTCACCCAAAAAGCTCCCCCTTGTACATACAACAGTTCCAAAATGGAAGCAATCAACACATATTAGTACATGAATAAACTATGATAAATCCACACAATAGCATACGCAAAAAAGAAACTAACAAGCTACCAAGGGACATGGCAAAACCTTACATGTAGGTCGCTAAGTGAAAAGAAGCCATTCAGAAAAAGGGCTGCATGATTCCAACTACATGGTGCCTTGAAAAAGGCAAACTACAAAAACAGTAAAAGTGTAGGAAGAGAAAGCTTAACAAACAGATACGTAACGCATGGGATGTTTCTAGAATAAAGAGTCTCACACCACTATAATAATAAATACATGGTATTACATATGTTTCAAAGCATGCACAGAGGGGAATCACTGGTCAACGGTACAGAGTGACCAGAGCAACATCTCGTCTCCACAGCAGTAACAAAGGAAGGGGAAAGCAGAACTGGATGAGCAGAAGGGAATTTAGAGATGAGGCTCTATGTTTGAAACACAAATTAAATCAACCAGATAACAGACGACTTACTGAAATCTACCTAACGTCTCACATTTATGATATATCCCTTTGATTTACAAAGTAAATAATTGACAGGTTATAAACTGTGGACCTTGGACAGCAATGTTTTGTCTGTGAAGTCTTCTTAGACCTAACTGGGCCCTTTTTTAGGCATATAAGCATAGACCACCTGCTAACTCTACTATAAAAGCAAACGAGCAATAATTCTAACTCGGAAACCTGGCTTTGTTTAGAAACTAAAACTTTTAATTTACCTATGTATGTACTTAACTGGTGCCTATGATGACTGGAGTAGCTGCAGAATTTGAATTGGTTTTCTCTTACAACCACAAACAATATTAAACACTGCTGGATGGAAATTATGCTCTTCTAATACCACAACTAAATGTACGTGGAAGTCAGTCAGCAACAGTGTATAAAATAACCATGTAATGTGCCATTCTTTCTTGAAGTAATTGGACGGCAAGGCCCACTAAGGAGACTTTCTAAAATGAGATAGAGTATAAAATAAATAACGGTTTTCAAAATACTTGAGCTTACAAAATAGTATGGAAACACAAGACCAAAAAATAAATCACACTACCAACTTTAAAGCTGTATTATAAAACTGTGCATGGGGGCACATGTCTATAATCCCAGCAATCAGGAGGTTATGTGGTAGCACACAACTGTAATCCCAACACATGGAGGCTGTGGAGGCAGGAGGACCATCAGGAACACCCTTGGCTATACAGTCAGTCTGGGATCAGACTCAGATTCAAAAATCTGTATCAATAAATAAAACAAGCAAGAAGAGACAAATGAAAAAAGTAAAATCTATTTGGCAGCAGTCAGTCACAAAGCCACATAAATTAAACTGTATTTGCAACAAAGCCAAGAACTGAAAAGGGAAACACAAGCTTCATTTGGAGAAGTGAGTTCTCGGACAACCAGAGCTGCAACACAGGGAAACCCTGTCTTGAAAAGGAGAGAGAAAGGGACAGAGAGAAAAAGGGAGGGAGGGAGGGAGGGAGAGAAGAGAGAGAGCTACCGAAATGTCATTCTGACTTACTAAGAGTCTTTGTTAATACTTTTTCTCAGCTCTTGGTTAAAAAGACACTTCATCTCTTCTTTTAATACGTAGTCTACCCCCAGCCCAGAAGCTGGAGACTCTGGTAAAACACGGACACCATCAAGCATCACTGTGGAATGATACAGACCCCAACCCTCAGTGACACACCTCCTCCCACAAAGCCACACCTACTTCAAAAAGGCCACACCTTCAATAATGCCACTTCCTATGAATCGTGGGGGCCATTTTCATTCAAACCGCCACACAGGTTCTTGTTATGTAGCCTAAACTAATGTTAAACACTCAATCCTCCACTTCTCAGGTGCTGGGATTACAGGCATGCTCCTCCAGTTAGTCAATAGAACATGCCCTTCACATTTAATTTTGATCTTTCACAAGTTGTATATAACATGGTAGGTACATCTTGTGCTGTCCCAAGGCAACATGGGATCGCAAGAATAAGCAACTGATACGATACAGCACACTGTGATGCTAAGCTATTATGTGCAATAGGTTTGATGCATTAAATGTACTTTTTTCTGTGTAACAGTTCTGGTTGTCCTAGAACTTGTTGTGGAGACCAGACAGGCCTCAAACTCACAGAGATCCACCTGTCTCTGCCTCCCAAGTGCTGGGATGAAAGGTGTGCGCCACGATCACCTGTCTAAATGTACTTTTAATTTACAATGCTTTCTGTATAGAATGGCTTCATGGTGGAGCATGCCTATAAAAACCCAATACTCAGGAGGCAGAGGCAGGAGGAGCAAGAGCTCAAAGTCATCCTTGGCTACAGGAGTTTGCAAACTTCTCTACATGATGCCCTGCCTCAAAAAGCAAACAACAAAGACAAAGGGAAGAAGGAGAGAAGGAGCTCGCAGATAGCTACTGCTTAGAAAACCTGAGAACCTGAGCTCAGGATCCCCAGGACTCACAAGAGAGAGGATGGATGTAGTATCATGATACAGTAGCATACGCATCTGTAATCCCAGCATGCACCAACAGGAAATGAGAGGCAAGGGAATTCCCAGAAGCTCACTAGCCAGCTAACCGGTCCTGCGCAACAGTAAAAGGAGAGACCATGTCTCAAAACGAGGTGAAATGGGGACTGACAGCAGAGGTTGTCCTCTGACCTCCACAGCATGCAACGTACAACGCGCACACGTGTGCACACAAGCACACAACATACATACACACATGCACGCGCACACACGCACACATACATACACACATAAACACAATTTGATGGCTCCATGGCGGCACGCGCCCATCATATTATGTTGAAGAGCATCTATGATCTCTCCCCAGCCTCCCCCAAGGTTTAATGTGATAATAAGACACAGTTACAGCCAGGATGCTTTTTAAGAATTCAAAGGAAATGGTCACTTTTAACTGTAAAATAGGACATAGAAATAAATATTGCTGGCTCCTCCTTTCCTCATTCTGCCTCTCCCTCGTCCTTCCTTCCTCAAATGTGGCGTTCCAGTCCCCAGACTGTTAGTCAAGACCTCACAGCACAAGGAAGGCCTAAGGCAAATGCTCCAACCTTAGCTGAGTGAAGAAAGACAAAACACCTGGTTCCCAAACGCTAGCGCATCACCACCCACGCCAGCCACCAGCCATCTCCTCCTTGAGTAGAGAAATCTAATTTTTACATTTCAGATTGCTGTCAGGTTCCCTACTCCACACAGCTGGAAATGCTGCTGATATAAAGCTACAGAGCACAGAAAAATCACGAGAAAAGATTACTCTAAGTAGTCAGAAACACCGATTCCTTACTAACCACTGTCCCCTTACTTATTATGGTCATTACTGTTTGTAGCCAGTGGTCTCTAACATACGTGAAACCCTGTTTCTACTGCTAAATTACAGAGGCTATGAATAGATACGAAAGCACTAATAAGCACACTTCATAAATTTTATATTCCCAATAAGTCCTTTAAACAAAACATTAAAAAAGTAAACATTAACACCTATTTTTAAAATGACTTTCATATAAATATGCATATAAAACACACACACACACAACACATTACTCAGATAATAAAAATAAAACTGTAGCATACCACCAACATCCCATGCTAAAAGCCGCCATCACAGTTCAGGGCCATTTTGCTCTGATGAAACTGGCAGTCAAATACTCATTGTTTGATAAAAAACAGTATTTGTTAAGAGACAAAATTATCTTGTTTCTGCAAGAGGTCAAACATTTTAGGATTGTAGGTTCTGTCATCTCTGTCTCAACCACTCAACTCTACTTCCTTAGCATAAAGATCACGGACAATGCATAAATGAACAACGTAGCTGTCATCCAATAGAACTTTTATTACAAACGAGGTAACATGTCAGACGTGTCCCAGAGGCAGCAGCCTAAGGACTCTAAGGATTAGGCCTAGCCGACTGAGTAGAAAATGAACTTACTAATACTGGGTGTCTCACAAGCAACGGAAATGAAGAGACAAAGGGGCTGGAGGCTAAACTTCAGGACAAAGCACAAAGCTACACTGAAGATCTAGTCCAACGGAGAAATGGCTGCACCACTGCAGCACACTGGATGCGAGAACAGGCATCACAGCTCCCTCTTCGCTACGACAGCCAGCACTAACGCCAGAAGAGCAACTTCGCCGGCAAGGCTTCCGCCCTCAGCCTGGAGAAGACATTCAGCACTGGTTGCTTTCTCACTCAGGTCTCCAAGTTCTAAGTGTGTGGGGTAGACATGTTATATACATAAGACCTAGGTCACTTCCTGTGCTTCAGAGCAATCTCCTTCACACCATGAAACACACTCCCCGCCACTGTACACACACACTCACAGACACACACACACCCACGCTCACACACACCCATGCTCACACAGACACACACACACCCACGCTCACACACACACACGCTCACACACATACACACACAGACACACACACACCCAAAGTAGCCTTATTATCTTCGTTTACAAATGAGAAAAATGAGACACAGAAAGCTTAACACCTGACAAAGACTATAAACCTAGTAATACCACAACTTGGAAGAGAATCTGATCCACCATCTTGTACATTTTCTATGCTACTTCCCAATTACTGAAAGTAGGTTTTATTCCTTTTTAGATTCAAATACCACCAGGAGGCCATCTTGAGTAAAGAACATATTCTTGAGTTAGCCATGTAGACAAAGATAAACACCTTGACTCCATTTCTGTGGAGACAGAAATTTCCTAATCTCAATTTTGAAATTATTTAAAAAAAAAAAAAAAAACTTGCCTGGAGGCCAGGCACAGAGGTGCACACCTTTAATCCTGGCACTTGGGAGGTAGAGGCAGGCGGATCTCTCCAGTTTGAAGCCAGCCTTATTTACACAGTAAGTTCCAGGCCACCCAGGAGTGAGATCCTGTCTCAAAACAACAAGCATAACAAAAATTAAATGAAAATACAAAAGTAAACAACCCATTCTTTATTAACCACTGTTACTATCACAGAACACCAATGAATAGACAGAAATCCACAAAGTTCCAGCTTAGGATGGAAAGGATAAAGACCTAAAGGAATGGGCTCATAAATAAGAGAGGGTCACCATGCAGCTATGGTTTGAACAAGTGGGTAGACCAGTAAGCCCTAAGAACTGAGTTCTCGCTCCCTTCCGTTCCAGACACCTCTAGATAGCATTAAAAATCAAGAAGGTTGAGAAGCAAATTTTATCCTTCCTTAAAAAGTACCCATATCGACAGGCGGTGGTGGCACACACCTTTAATCCCAGCACTCGGGAGGCAGAGGCAGGCGGATCTCTGTGAGTTCGAGGCCAGCCTGGTCTACAAAGGGAGTCCCAGGACAGGCTCCAAAGCTACAGAGAAACCCTGTCTCGAAAAACCAAAAAGAAAAAAAGAAAAAAAAAAGTACCCATATCGCCCACAATGTCAAGACCATTTTTATCAGAAAAAGAGAGCACCAGAGGGAAAGATCTCTTTACCAAAAGGAAATAAAATGAAGTAGGAAAATAGAGACTTTAAAGTTGAACCCAGTTTTGAATCTTTTTTTTTTTTTTTAAGTTTTACGCGATGGGGTTTCTCTGTGTGCTTTAGTTGTACTGGAACTCACTCTGTAGACCAGGCTGGCTTCAAACTCACAGAGATCCGCCTGCCTCTGCCTCCCAAGTGCTGAGATTAAAGGCGTGCAACACCACCACCGCCCAGTCAGTTTTGATTCTTGACTCCATCCTTTGAGCTGGTTATGTGTTTCTCTGACCTGGACATTTTAGTCTATCAAATGAGGGAAAATAACTATTGTGAAGTCTTAAAAAAAAAAAAATAACATTTAAAATACAAAGAATACAGTGAAAACCTAAAATGTTCAAATTCCAACTCCCACATAAAGAGCCAGGGGTGATTCCCTATACCTACAGCTCCAGTGATGAGAGGAGAAAGGAAAAAGATTGCTGGGACTTCTGGCTAGCAGTCTAGCCAAAAACAAAAACAAAAACAAAAAAAAAAAAACAAAACAAAACAGGTAGCCCCAGGTTTAGTTAGAGTACTTTGTTATTAAATAATCTTTTTGTATACTGCAAAGGTTTGTCACTTGGATTGGTTTAGTAAAAGGTTAAACAGTCCATAGCTAGGCAGGATTTTGGGGGCCGAGAGGATGCTGGGAAAAAGGGTGGAGATGCCAGGGTCACCAGCAGATGCAGAAGAAGCAGTATGGCAATACAGAGTAAAGGTAACGGAGCCTTTAAATTAAAGATATGGGCCAGTTAGTAACAAGTATAAGCCATCGTCCAAATCTTTATAAATAATAAGAAGTCTCCATGTAGTTATTCGGGAGCTGGCTGGTGGGACAAAACAGGTCTTACTACAATCTTTGTCTCAAAAAAATATAGCAGAGAGTGGTGACGGATATATGATGTCCTCATCCGGCCTCCACGCATGCACCTACGTGTGTGCACCTATAACACACACACACACACACACACACACACACACAAAGATTACACGTTGTATGGTTTCACTTACAGGCAATGTCCAAAGTAAATCAAATATACAAAAATAAAATAGTAAATCAATCATCTCTTAAGACTAGGACAATGAGGTCATAAGAGACTAAAAGTGAACGCTAGTGGGTTTGTTTCTCTTTGATGGAGAAATAGTATAAAACTAGACTCCAGCACTGGTTTTACAAACAGCTCTGAATAAACCAAACTAACACTGAGTTGTCTATGCTCTGTGTGAACTTTACAGTGTATGATTCTATCTACTAAAGCTGTCAGAGCTGCGGCTGAGTTGGCAGAGTACTTGCCTACCGCACATGACATCTTGGGTTCCATCCTTAGCACTTCACCATACATGGCCACAGCCACATAGTCATGAAATCCCAGCCCTGGGGAAGCGGAGGCAGGAGGATCAGAAGCTCAAAGTCATCCTGCTCTACACAGGTGAGGCCATATAGGAGACCCTAATCTCAAAAAATAAATAAATAAAATAAAATAAACAAAAGTAAAATAAAGCTGTTAAACATAATTCAAGACTAAGCTGTGGTAAAGAAGCAAAACACCTACTGGACTTAGGAGGTCGGCCTCGGTTAAAACCCTAACTTTAACACTCACTGCCTATATAATCATGACTTCTCACTGGACCTTAGCTGCTTTATCTGTAAAATAGGATATAATAGGAATATCTAGAGAATTGGGTTTAACAAACAAACAAACATGAAAATACTTTATATATTGTTAAATTATCTGAGACATCTACTTTCCTGATAGGCATCCCTTGCCACTGCTATCAATACCAAGACCACTGAAACCAACAGACAAGATCATTTTTCTTATTTTAGTTAAGTAGGTTTGTGTCTTTTCACCATAAGCTAAAGAAAATGAGCAGCTCTCCAAATTCACTAAGAAGGGAAAGACAACCCTCTCCACATGACACATGCCGAGGAGAAAGGCTACCCAGGTGTGGTGGTGTCTTTAATCCCAGCATTTGGAGGTGGAGGCAGGCAAATCTTTGTGAGTTAGAAGCCAGCCTGGTCAACAGGGCAAGTTCCAGACCAGCCAAGGATACGCGGTGAATCTCTTTGTAAAGAGCCTTCTTCCCTATAAACTAACTTTCTATTTTGGCTGGTATGCCTCGACCACCGTGTCATCACTGAAATAGGAAGCAGTTGTCAAGAATAGTAGCTGTAGCGTGACTTCCAGGTCTGGGCTGGCAGAGACAGCACAGCCTCCCTGGTCCTCCAGAGACATTTATTCAGTGGTGGGAGACTATACCAGAAGTACATTATGAGCAACCAAAATGGAAAAGAGACAAGAGCAGCTGCTTATCATTTCTGTTAAAGGAAAACTGAGGAACTTGATGAGCAAACAGCACAAAATCATTTAGCTCTAGTCATGAGAAGAATACAAAAGGCAAGCAGTGTGTGGTTTACAGAGAATTCAGGGGCAGGCCCAAACTACTATCAAAGTGCTACATAACGCTGACTACATCACCCTCCAATCACCTTCCTTCCCATGCACTTACTGACAGTTCAGTACTCACACAAGTAAGACAACTGCTGAATGCAAAAGTCTATGTTAGGGGCTGGAGAGATGGCTCAGCGGGCAACCACATGGTGGCTCACAACCATCTGTAATGAGGTCTGGTGCCCTCTTCTGGCCTGCAGGAATACAGGCAGACAGAACACTGTATACATAATGAGTAAATAAATAAATATTTTTTTAAAAAGTCTATGTTTAACAAAACCACCTCTACAGAATACTCAAGATGGATATAATAAAATAATATACAGGTAAGGGACTTGGGGCAGTCCCTAACAACATACACTTGTAACAACATCAGCACCTATTAATTCATTTAACCTTTCTTTCCCTCCATCTTCTGACCTATAAAATGGCAGTAACAGTAGTTAACTGAAAATTATTAAGTGGATTAAACAAGCTACTATACTTAAGGCTGGCACATCACAACTACAATAGGAGATCACGTCAATATTAGCTTTTCTTCCACCTATCACTATAACTTCTGTACAGAGAGAATGCTAAGTCTCAGCTGCAGTTGAGTTGCCCCCACAATGACATTCAGCAGTACCCAGACATTTACAATCAGGAGGACTTTGTGGGGTAAGAGGTGTGTTAGCGTCTAGCAGCACCAGAGCTGGAGAGACAGCTCATTACGAAAAGAGCTTTCCACAAACACAAGAACCTAAATTCAGATCCCCAGCACCCACATAAAGGCCAGACAGCGGCACAAACCTGCAACCCCAGAACTGGGTAAACAGAGGCGGAGAAACACCTGTGGCTTACGGTTTGTGTCTAGGATCAGTGAAAGGCCTTGTGTCAAAAAACAAGATGGGTATGGCTGGAGAGATGGCTCAGCCACTGTGGGTACTTGTTGCTCTTGCAGAGGAGCCAGGTTCAACCACCAGCACCCACATGGTGACTCACAATCATCCAGAACCCCAGTCCAGAAGATTCAACAAGGACACACACACTTAGTAAACACACATTCAAGCACATAAAACATCATAAGTTTTTTTTTTTACAATAAAAAGGGTGGAGAACAACGGAGGAAGACACCCCAAGTTGACTGCTGGCCTCCACGTACACAAGCAGTAAGAACCCCTATGCACACACAAGAATCCACCACATACACTCACAGACACACAATTTTATGTAAACGTTCAATTATTAATAGGACTGCTCCACACCCACTGGACAGAGAATTCTGCTGCCTGAAACAACTCCTGGGGTTGAGAAATAAATACAGATTAATAGAACTGTAAAACCCTGCACTCAGGAGGCAGAATCATGACTTCAAGGTCTATATACAAAACAAGTAAAACAGAAGTTCTACCTTCTGAACATCTCTGAACTGTATGAACACATAAACCTATCTTCTACACCTTATTAAATGGGAGTGAACATTTCGGAGCTGCATTTACTAAAACTCAGGTCAATGGAGAAGAGCTATTCTTTTCTCCCATGTCCAGGCTATTGCTTTTTCCAGGAGCTAACACAAAGATACGTCTCAGACACCTTGCAAGTATTCTCTCCACCCTTCCACAAGTTTAAATCAAGATCTAGCTCCTTCATCAAAGGACTCTTCCTCACATTTGGAGCTGGGCTGTGGGTCAGAAGAGCCTTCCTACTTACCTTGTCCAGGGGTCCCTTTCATACAAAGCTACACCTACTGCTGCCCCTTCCCAAGGTTAGGCAGATATTTTGCTTGAAAAGTTGAGCTTGGGTTGTACAATGTGAACTCATTTCCTTTCCCAGCTTACAGGAATGAACTGGGCTCAGGGAGGGGCCAAGGCAAGTCTTAACAGCTTACTTTGGACTTTCTCCCCAGGAAGTGGCTTTGAAGAGAAAAAAAGACCGTGGGTATCTTAGCGAGAGAAAACATGGAGAATGGGCTTCAGAGGTAGCCAACAGCTAACACCTACAGGTAGTTCTCACATCCAGTTCTCACCGGTATTGTAAGGACGAATGCCCCTCTTCTTGGGGAGGGTATCGAGCAAGCGTTGATTACGCCAGCCTCTGTGTGACGCTGACCTCACTCGGTGTTCACAAGCAGCTTCTGAGGTATTATTATTCAATTTCCGAGATGAAGAAAATGAGGGCTAGGGAGGTAGTTAACTTGCCTTTTGTCACCCAAGCAATAAGTGACAGCTGAAATTTATTCCTATGCCAGAAAGGTAAGCTGCTGTGATAATTATCTCATGTGCCAACCCGACTGGCCACGGGCTGCCCGGATTAAACATTATATTGTTAGTGGGTGTTACAGGATGACATTAACATTTGAATCAGTGGATTCAGCAGAGTACCCTCTGCACTGTGGATTGGCATTGTCCGGTCCTTTTAGGGCCTGCATGCAACAAAAGAAAGAGGGAATTCACCCCTTTTGCTTCCTGTATGCCAGCCTTTCTGAACGCTGTGTCCTCTCCTCTTTCCGCCCTCAGAAGAGGATTTACATCATCGGCTGCTGCGATTCATAGGCCTTCAGACTCGAACTGATAAATGCCCGGTTTTACTAGGTTTCAAGCTTGAAAGTAGCATCCTACATTATAACTGCAATAGCCAACACCTCGCAATAAAGATTTAAGAGAAAGCTCCCACTGACATATCTCTCAACTCCTTTCCTCAACTATTTACTGGAGGGGTATTTTGAATTTTCTGAGGCATGTCTGGAGTTTACTATGTAGCTCAGACTAGCCTCAAACTCACCAAAATTCTCCTGTCTCAACTTCCTGAGTGTAGTGACATTTTATTTGTATTTTAATATGTAAAGCTTGTCTGAAGATCAGAGTGCAACGCCAAGCCACTAGAGGCCAAGGAATGGTGGCTCACACCTTTAATCCCAGGACTCTGGAGACAGAGACAGATGGAGTTCTGTGTGTTCAAGGCTACCCTGGGCTACACAAGATCAATCAAGAAGCAGATCCAGGTGGTGGGGGCTCACACCATTAATCATAGTGTTAGGGAGTCACACACTTTAATCCCAGCACTAGGGAGGTGAAGACGGGGGTAAAATGGCTGGGCGGAGAGAGGAATATACAAGGGGAAGAGACAGGAACACTGGAGTGTGGAGTCAGGTTTGGTGGAGACAATGCGGTCTAGGCAGTCTGAGGATCGTCCCCTTCGGTCTGAGCATTGGTAGAGGTAAAAAGTCTCTCTAGTGGCTTACTGCTCTGCTTCTCTGATCTCCAGCTTTAACCCCTATATCTGACTCTGGGTTTTAATTAATTTAAATCAACTAGAATTTGTCCTACACCTGAGTACTTGAGACCATACCTAGTGGAGTATTTTTCATTTATTTATAATAAAAATTTTTGGTTTCTCTGAGAACTTTTTGTTGTTGTTGTTGTTGTTGTTGTTGTTTCTGGAGACAGGGTTTCTTTGTGGAGACCTAGATGTACTAACCTCAGAATGGAAACCGGGACATGTGTTATGCTGGGAAAGGGGTTTTGCTTTTGTTTCTACTGGAGAAGAAAAGTTATAGAGACCATCAAAACTCATAAAGATTCAATTTCAACAAGAGACACCTCTTAATTAGAAGAGATAACAGTTCATCAAACATCATGGCCTTTTCATCTGAACTAACCTATAAAACTAACAAATGCTTTTAATTTGATCAGATATAAGTTGTCAAAAAAGACTCTCCCCAAAATTAGGGTTGGGGAGGGGTTTTGTTTTTGTCTTCAGGAGAATGAAAACATTCAGCTGAGGAGTCTGAAGATCACTGGACAAATGAGACATCTGAAGAAAAAGAAAAATCATCCAGAGAAAAAGTGTCTCAAGAAAAAGAGCAAATTGGCCTATTGGTATATTTCATTTTCAACAGGGTAAATAAAATTCCATAAGTCTTCTCAAATGTTTGTTTCTGCTCTTCTCTACAGACATATAATGTCTTTTTTTGTAGTCCCAATACAATTAAAGATTAAAACTGGCTTTGGAGTTGGAGTGTGGCTCTCGCCTTCTCTAAACCCAAGCATGTTGTTAAAAGAAAAATTCAGAGTTTCTGTCTCATAGCAGGAGAGTCACCTAGTATGGGGCAGAAGGAAGACAAAAATCTAGGGACCAAGGTTATCAAAACTCTGTTTTCAAAAATTTGACTTCTCCCCTTACCTATTTTTGTCTCTATGGTACCTTTCTTTGAATGCGTGTCTACTGAAATTCAAACTTTCCATTTTGATATGAATAACGTCTAAATTTTCCATAGTGAGCCATACATTTTCTGACAGTAATCCCTGAAGTCTCCAGGAAGAAGTTGGGGCCCCACAACAATACCACCTGGTTCATAGGATGCCATTTCAGCTGATAGCACCCTCTAAAGATGGGCTTTGGACTACAAACTGCTCAGGAAAATTTTGAGGTGACTTAGCTGAGGTGGTCCAGCCAGGACCTGAGATGAGCCCTGCACTTCCCCATTACAGAGACTGGACAACAAATGATACAGCTGCCTCTCCCAGGACTTGACAAGTAACAAAAAAATTTTCTTTTCAGGATCCCCTAAAGATGCTGTTGCCCCCAGACAGCAGAAAGTAAATTTAGGAATACCCACGTTCCCAAGAGGTGGGATGGATGGTGTTTGGTCATGCAATAGATCGTGGACGCTTGTCACTGCTTACAGGGTTAATTGCAATTATTATTGGTAATAGTGAGCGGAGAACTAAACGAAGGAGATTAGATTCAAGGTTCTTGTTTTGAAAAGAAAAAAGGGGAATATAGATACGATATGATATGATATGATATGATATGATGATATGATATGATATGATATGATATAAGGGTAGATTGAATCTACTCTGAAAAGAAAAAAGGGAGGAGACAGATATAAAATAAAAAAGTAGATTATTGAATCTTCTAAAAGGCAACTACTAGTTTTAATGTTTTATATTGGACTGGACTTTTGTATATTGTATACAAATTTTGTATATTGAGATTAATTTGGTTAGAGCAAACTGTACATACATTTCTAACCTTGTTCAAGGTATTGGTCCTATATAACTCATTTAACAATGTGATGCGAATTTCTAGTCCTTGATAATTATTATTACTAACTGTTTAGGATAATAAGGAAATGCAGGTTAGTAGTTAATCATCTAGTGTAATTGAACTTGTAGTGACATTAGGTATGTTACCAAGGTCAAACAAAACCATATTTTAGACAGGTCATTTTCAAACACTTCAGAGATCTACAGAATATGGCATTTAAGATGTTTTTATAACCTAGGTTCTTCTTTTTCATGACTATGAGACATGTCTGCTCCTGGCAGCACCAGTCTACTTCAGAGAAGATAATAGACATCAAAGAAACTCCAGATGGAGTTTACTCTCTTTGTGGCGAAAGTAAGCCACTGGGCAAACGAAAAAATTGGAAAAGCAGGACACAGAAGAAAGCGGCTGCCGAACATTGTCAACACAAGGAGGGACAGCCCTTCAGAATATCCAGCTGCACAGAAAAGTCTGTCAGATATGCTAGGCCTGTAGGACAAAGACAGATGCCCCAACGTTGCAGAGGAACTTTGGGTGACTGTCCAGGCAGCCAGCTGTTTCTGTCATTTCTCACATTTTTTGGAAGTAGCTTGCTCACACTTCTTCTTACTCAGTTAATATTATTTCCTTCTTGGGTCTCTGAGGGAGTTGGAGACTGGATGGTTATAGTTTTCCTTGTTTATCTGATGCAGAAAGCAAGTTATGATAGAAAGTAAATTAGGTACAAAAATTTAGACTCACTACAAGATAGGATAGATACGAAATATTTTCTCTGAATTTGTCAAATGCAAATGGACTAGACATTGTTGGTGCACTTATTACTGCCTGTATATAATGTATATAGTCGTTGTACTAATTGTATATAGTTTTTCTTATATTATTTATAGCCTTTTTTTATTTTATACAAAAAAATGGGAAATTCAGTGGTATTTTATTTGTATTTTAACAAATAAATGTTGCCTGAAGACCAGAGGCAAAGCTACAGCCATTAGAGGTCAGGGAATGGTGACACACACCTTTAATCTCAGTACTAAGGAGCCATGCCTTTCATTCCAGCACTGAGGAAAGGCTTAGGCTGCTTAGTCTGTGGTCGCCCAGCCTTGGCAGAAGTAGACTTCTCTAGTGTCTCTGGATTTTTATTATCCATGCTACGGAGGTCAGAGGACAACTCAAGTCACTAGGCTTGGCAGCAAGCACCTGCTAAGCCGTTTTATCATCTAATACTGAACCTCTTAAAGACACCAATTATAGCTCAATAGTCTGAAACAACACTGACCTCGAGAAATTCACAGACTAAAAGAGACAAATAACAATAAAAATAATTACAATGGAGCTGGATGGAGCTAGCATGTCAAGAACTGTGTGTCTAGTATTCTGCTCCAATCCAACCCAGGTCTGCTGCCCAGATCAAATGTCAAAATTCTTTAGTGTAGCACAGAGCCAATGCATGTGGTAATAATTCCTATAATGGGCACACTTCCGTGAGAGACTGAAAAAACAAAGAGTAAGGAAACAAGGTGGGGAAGAACAAGTGACTGAGAAAAGTGAAGTTTTCTGACATGTGTGGAAGCTGGAATTCCCCACGTTTTTATAGAAGCTAGAACACAGTATTCTGTTCATGTCTAAAGCAGTCTATAAACTCTCTTGTGATCCATAAATGCTGTGGGTACGATTCTTAACCTTCCCTTCTAAAGTTGAAAAACAGCTTGATATTTTAGGATAAAATCTACCCTACGTGGTGTTTTGTTTTGCTCTGTTCTGCTGTTTTGCGGTACCCAGACTTGAACCCCTTGAAACCTACACTGTGAGCCCCAACATAAGGTAAAGGCTGCACCAGTGCTCCTTGCCTTTCCTTTTCAGGGCTCTTTTCCTTAAGTTATAGGAAAAGAGTCGGGTGTATCTGCAGGGAAGAACCTAGACCCACATCGGAGAAAACATCTAAAGACAGTAGGAACATGTAAGATCCTCTACCCAACAGCAGGCAACCGCCGGCTTCTCAGGCTACACAGATGAACGACCCTCAAAACTGAAGTTAGGAACCTAGTATGGATGTTTAGTCGTGCCAGACGCCCATACTACTATAAACTACTCCATCTACTACTATAAACTAGCTCCATCGAGCTGCCTGCTGCCTCGACTAGATGAGTTTGAGCCATTCATTGCTTCTCTCAGAGCCTGAGCAACTCGAAAGACAAACTGCCTTTAGAACATTTAGAACTGTAAATGAATGTATCAGACAAGACTAAATTTCATCAAGTACTAATTTTGCTACTCTGGCATAAACTATTTTTAAATTTTTAATTAGTATCTATCCAAAAGTCTCAAAGATACATGAATGAAAATAGCAAATATTTTGCACCTGATAAGCAATGAATGTGGGATTAAGTGTAGTGCGGGGCCTCATTTTCACCTTTAGTCCTCCCAACAACCCCTAGTTACAAACGGAACAAACGGAGACAGGTAAGAAGCCTTCCCAAAGCCGCACAGGGAAACAGAAGACACGGAATTTCTCCTAGCTCTACTGATTCCAAGTCCAATCCTTCTTTCACCAAACCATTATTTTCTAGGCTTCTATTCCAAACCAGAATGTTTACCTGGAAAGTAAGAAAACAGAATGGGGGAGCGGATAACAGCTTACCTTCCCTCAACTGTTTTCTACCGTAAGGGAAATAACAGTGAGCACTGGAGCCATAAACAATAAGAGAGCTGGGGGCGGCGATGGCACATGCCTTTCATCTCATTAATCCCGGGACTCGGGAGGTAGAGACAGGTGGATCTCTGGGTTCGAGGCCAGCCTGATCTATAGATCAAGTTCCAGGACAGCTAGGGCTGTTACACAGAGGAACCTTGTCTCAACCCCACCCCACCCCACCCCTCCAAAAAAAAGAAAAGAAAAAAGAGATATCCTAAACAGTTAAAAGCAAATGTCAACTGAAGTCCTCCCTCTTTTGCCCTCCCCTCCCCGCTCCACCTGGAAGGCTTGATCTATGTATACCATACTTTCCGTCTTCCCAAGGAAGGTCTTTATCCCTAAAGACCTAGGTTCCCTGAAGAAGCTATACCACTTTAGGGACAGGAGATATATCCATTAGCAACCAATGCCTATATCTGCAAGCACTATTTAAAATAAATAAATAAAAATTCTCAAAGAGGAAGAAAAATCTTGGTCTCTTAGGAGTCATTTAGGTGCAATACTCTGTTGCTTTTTGTTCAGAAATACAGAAAAGAGGGTATCCTCACATCCCTTAGGCCCCTTGTCCATGGCAACAAAAAGCCAACCCCTTTCTTCTGAGAACTTTAAGACTTTTAATCACTAGAGCAATCCACTTCCAAGCTTTTTTTTTTTAGTCTCAAAAGTTTCTTTCCAATCAGATCTTAAAATAACCTCAACATTTAAATAAACAAAAGCAGAACTATTGTGTCTGAAATGGAGAAGGGTAAGTCCACTTCCTCAGCTTCTTCCCGCTTCCCAAATTTACCCAGTAACCCGTGAGAGTTTACTTCAAAGCCCTGACTCTCCAGCTTAGTGTCCTGAAGTCAGAGGGTGACTGTAACTGGGAATCAATGCCAAAGGCAAAGCCACACTGACTGCAAGGCCACTTGGTCTCCAGCTCCTCGCACTTCTCCTTTAGGAAGACCAGGAGAAGATGAATGAAACCATTTTTTAAAAAAATACCAAGTACTGAAGAAAAGTACTGTTCCCTCGGTTAATGTTCTACATCGTCAAAAAAGTTAAGATGCTCAGACTAGTGCGGATGACTTCACCAGAGAGCACCAAACAGCAAAGCAATCCCCGGTGCTCCCAACTCTCACTAGTGCCCTGCTGTTGCTGTTTGTAGAGACAGGCATAACTGTGGTATAACTAAGAAAGATCCTTCGTAGATAAATGAGACCCAGGAGGCTTCTGAAGGAGTCCCTGCTTCATGCATCGGCAAAAACCATCCCTTAAAGACATATGGGAATTCTCCCCGTATTTACCAAGCCTGGAAAATGCAACAGAATTAGGGCTTGCTTAGAAAGGTTCACTTCTTTATAAATGTTGTAGCTAGCCTGGGTCATCAAAAGCAATCTCCACCCATCTTGAGAGGGCCGGCCCGTGAGTGCAGCAATCCAACAAAGGCAGATACCGGATACTGCCAGGCTTCGTCTCCTCTTTAGCAAACCAGCTTCATTGACCCTCATCTCATTTACTCATGGAGAAGCTTTTGCAACTCTGGATACAAAACCAATTTCATCTTTCCTTTAACTTCTTTTGAAGCTTGCTTCTAATTCAAGTTGGCAGATCAAAAATAAATTTACCCATGTTCCCTCAAAGTCATGCTAAAATGGCAGTTTAAAATATACAGAAGGTATAAAGCCCAATGATGAAGATATCAGGCGGTAAGGTCTTCTATGGGGGTGTATTATTTGTGTTTTAATAAATAAAGCTTGCCTGCAGATCAGTGCAAAGAAGCCAGGCTTAGCCATAGAGGCCGGGAGGTGATGCTGCATGCCTTTAATCCCAGCACTAGAGAGGAATATAAGACAGGAGACAGGTATCAGCTCAGTCTCAACCTGAGGATTCCTGGAGGCAGGATCGCCCATTTCCAGTCTGAGGTAGAGGTGGGAACTAGTGGCTGGCCGCTTTGTTTTTCTAATCATGAGGTTGAACCCCAATATCTGTCTCTGGGTTTTTATTTTGCATGCTACAGACTTCAGCAACCATTCAGAACACAGATAACAAGTGGAGGGGTTTTGACTCAAGAATAATTGAAAGTATAGTCCAGACTACTATCAGGTCTCTGGCTGCAGTCTCTTCCTGCAGAGACGACGAGAATCGCTCCATTAAAACACATGAAGGAAAAGGCTTGGAAGGTAGAAATCATTTGTTCAAGCTCACATGGTTAACAAGAGTTTGAGCCCAGGTATTATTTTTATTACCTTGCTACACAATATCACTTAGTCCTCTTAGGAAACCTCAGACTGAATCAACAACCCGTGCCAAACACAAGCAGGCAGAGTCATGTCTCAAAGCTTATCTTTCAGCAAGCACAGTGCTTAATACCTGACTCTTTGGTGAGAACTGGCTGCTGGGATAAGAGCCCCATGTCCCAATTGTCTAATGCTTCTACAGCACTGAAAATGTAGGTTATTGGCACCTGGCTTTAAAAATTGAAAAATAAAAAAGCTTGGGGGCAGAACAGAAGTACGAACTGTTTCAAGTCAAAGCTGAGCTCACCTACCTTGCCTTTGGTGGTGAGAAGCAGCTTTTCATCTTTTTAGGACGGAACACGCCTAAAGGTTGGTGGTGTTACATCTGCTAATCAGCGCAAAATCATTTTAAGATGCCAAATTATGGACTGCCTACAGTTCCAGTGAGGACATTATAAAGATTCCAAGGTAACTTCTTAATTTGGCAAAAAGTGTGTGCTGCACCAATATGCCCCCCATTCCAGCCTGCTCCCATCTGAACTCCTCTCTACCACTACATTAAAGAAAGCTACACACTCGGTTTCTGCATTTGCGGTAGCAATGGGAAGAATGCTAGACTGGAAATCACAAGAAGAGTTCCAATCACAGTTCATGCATGGGGTCAGCAAATCCAGCTCATCAGTCACGACGCTGTAAACCCCTTTCTCTCTCTGGGCTTCAACGACATCTTATGTAAAAGGGACATAATACTCATGTCACAAACCACTGTGAAGACCACATGGAAATATTTATTGGGCGCTTACAAGCTTATAAGGCTCTCAGCACGTGGTTTCTCCTCATTATTGATCACCTGGCATACAGCTACCTCCAACCTTAGAAGGATTGATGGTTGTAAGAAAATGTTTAGGGGCAGACAGGATATGAGAACCATCACCAGAGAATGGAGTATAAAATACACAGGACAGTAAATGCTGTCACCTAAATGGAAATGTCCCTTCTGATAGTGGAGAAACTAACCCAGGAAGCTCAAAAGAGAAGCTCTTATCTACGGTCAGGAACTTCGGCTTTCTCTTCCTCTTTGGGGACCAGGCTTGACTTGACGGGCTTTGGTGCAACCAGGTTTGAGGAAGGTGCTTCCACCACTTCCTGAGGCCTTACAAAACTCAACCTCAAAAGGGAACACAGGTCTACACAGAAACATTTAAAAAGTAAAATAAATAAAATAGGTCAATAAAAAAAACAAAGTAGACAACAAACTTGAAAGGAAATAAGCAATGGGCTAAAGAGGCAAAGGAGCTGCTGAACATCTCCGTTACCATGGTAACGCAAGCAAGAGCATTATCTAATTATCTAAGTTCTCAAGGCCAAGGAGAACATCCTTCTCATCGTTTATATAAGACCAACGAAAACCGGAGAGGGTGCTGAGCAGGGAAAGCCGAACCTGAAACAACAGGGCACTTCACAGTTCAGGTAGGCTCTTTTGCACTCTGAATTTTTAGAAGATTACTCAATGGAGAAGTAGTCTTTTTCCTAATGAAACTTTTTCTGTGAATAGTGGTGATGGTGGCGATGGTGGTGGTGCTGGCTATAAGGTACTTGCCAAACTACCCAAGGATCAACCCTGAAGCTACCCCCTCTCCTTTGAGACTGATCTTACTAAACTGCCCAGACTGGCTCGAAAGTCCCGAGGTTTATCAGATTCTTTGCCTCAGGCGCCGGAGTAGGTGGGACTATAAGTATACTTTACCTTGTCCAGCTAATTATTTCTGTGTGTGTGTGTGTGTGTGTGTGTGTGTGTGTGTGTGTGTGTGTGTGCGCGCGCGTGCGCACGTGTGAGTGAATGTGTGTGTACATGTGTGTGTGCACGTGTGAGTGAATGTGTGTGTACATGTGTGTGTGCACGTGTGAGTGAATGTGTGTGTACATG
>NC_022023.1:2358609-2361262 GCF_000317375.1 Microtus ochrogaster
ACATGTGTGTGTGCACGTGTGAGTGAATGTGTGAGTGTGTGCACGTGTGAGTGAATGTGTGTACATGTGTGTGTGCACGTGTGAGTGAATGTGTGTGTGTGTATACGTGAGTGTGTGCACGTGTGAGTGAATGTGTGTGTGTACACGCGTGCCAGGGCAAGCATGAGCACACAGCCTGCATGGAAAGTCAGAGAACAACTTTTGGGTGTTAATTCTCTCTTCCACCTTGTTGAGACAAGGTTTCTCTTCTTTCTTTTACTAAGGTGTTTACTCCATGCCAGCTGGCCAGTGAGTTCCCAGCTGACCCTCCTGTTTTTACCACCCATCTTGAAACAGGGAGTGCTGGAATTACAGATGGTACCTATCATCTTACATGAGATCCAGGATCCAGAAATGAACTCAGGTCATCAGGCTTAGTTAGATCTGATTCTACCCACTGAGTCTTCTTCCTGACCCCAGCTAAGATCGTTATGCTAGCTATCATTGTCGATTTTCTGGAATAATGCTTTCCTTTCTGGTACCATAGTTTATACAGATAGATAGATGATGATGATGGACAGACAGAAGAAAATGCATCATCAAATGAGACTTAGGCAAGTCTGTGGGCTATTTTCTTGATTATTGATTGGTGTAGAAGGCTCACTATGAGCAGTGCCATCCTTGAACAAGTGGTCATTCGGGCAGTGGTGGTGAATGCCACACTCAGAAGAATCAGGAAGAGGCAGAGGCAGGTGGATCTCTAAGTTTTAGGACAGCCAGGGTTACACAAAGAAAACCTGTCTTGAGAAAGAAAAGAAGAAAAGAGGGAGGGAGGAGGGGAGGAAGGCAGTTTCGAGAGGGAGCAGCATAACCTCATTTTACAATTGAGGAAACCAGCAGAGGAAGTAATACCGACTCAGAGGCAAATGAGTAAGAGGCAGAGTGTGACGCGCATGCAGGTAGATCTGTGCCTCCAGGTCTGTCCTCTTTCTGCTGTCTGTCCCAGGTCCTTGTGTACCACGCCTAGAAGGAGTCCAACAGAAACAGACTCATCAAGGAGGCACGAGCGCCAAAACGTGGCCTTAACCCAAACTTCTAATAGAACAGGTAAATCAAGAGTTTTCCTTCTCTGAGCCCCAGTGTTTCATTCATAAAATTAATGTCTGGTTAGCGAGTCCCCAAAGTCTGATGATCTAAGTTTTAATTAGTCACGATATGTTTACAAGAAGCAGCTTATTGGGTTTCCTTTCCACAGAGTTACATTCTGAAAGGGGAATAACAAGTCATTTTACTACTACCACATGAAGTCACCCACTTCATCTCATGCCTTTTCTTCCTCCAAACACTTTAGATAGGCAAAGCTCTCATGCCTTCCAGTAACCCAATACTAGAATTTCTTTCTTTCCTTTTTTTTTTTTTTTTTTTTTTTGGAGGGGAGTTTCAAGACAGGATTTCTCTGTAGCTTTGGAGCCTGTCCTGAAACTAGCTCTTGTAGACCAGGTTGGCCTCAAACTCACAGAGATCCGCCTGCCTCTGCCCCCCCGAATGCTGGGATTAAAGGCGTCCGCCACCACCGCCCAGCTGGAATATCTAATACCAAATATGTAAGGGTAGAATTTGCCCTCAGTCAGGGAGCAGGAACCATTGTTCTCTCTGCTGGATTTACACTTCTGTCCATTAGCTGATTTCTCTTCCTAGGTGAAGACCTTATCTCTGCTTCATTTACATCAGAAAGTTTGTAACCCAACTCAAGGCATTTACATATAACTTTGGATAAAAAGTAATATAGTTAAGAAAAAATTGTGGGACAGAAAGATGGCTTAGTGGTTAAGTGCACTGGCTGCTCTTACAGAGGACTCAGGTTCAACTCCCAGCACCCACAGGGTTGTTCATAACCATCTGTAACTCCCGTTCTAGAGGATCTGATACCTTCTTCTGGCCTCTGTGGACACCAGATAGACATGTCTGCCTACATACATATATACATACATACATACAGGCAAAATACCAATACACAAAATAAAATAATAAAAAACGTGTTTAACCTCAGATGTAATTTTTTTCTGCCCAAAAATGTGAAAGGGGAAGTGGCAAGATACTTAAAATTTTGGGTAAATTCCTTCTGTTTTGGTTTCATTAAATATAAGTATGGAAGAAGCTAAATCAAGTCTAAATACCTTTCCTGTTTGTAACCTAGAAAATATTCCATCTTACAAAATGTGAAATATGTAAGTGATAAAAATTTGGAGGAAAGGGGATAGTGGCACAAATTAAAAAGGAATGGGATATAATGCTAAGGTCGAAGATAAGGCATGTATGGTGGCATCATCCTACTACACATTAGCTCTAAAAGCAGAAAGAAACCTCCATGTCCCTCGGACAACGGAATTAAACAATTCACATGACACCAAAGACTGCAGAGGCAGAACACATCCCCATATGGCTAAACCAGAGCTGGCGGGAGAATCTGATCAAGCACCCGAGTCCTGAAATAATCACTGAAAATCAAGATATTATCTTAAAGGAAAGATGCTTGATCCCAGCTCCAAGAAGGCTAAGACAGGAGGGTGGTGAGTTTGAGGCCACTAGGCAATGCGGTGAGTGAGACCTTAACTCAAAAAAAAGGAGGGAGGAGGAGGAAAAGGAGGAGGAGGAGGAGGAGGAGGAGGAGGAG
>NC_022023.1:2361370-2365402 GCF_000317375.1 Microtus ochrogaster
AGAAGAAGAAGAAGAAGAAGAAGAAGAAGAAGAAGAAGAAGAAGAAGAAGAAGAAGAAGAAAAGCAGAAGCAGCCGCCGCCATCAGGATGGCTCAGTGGGGAAAGGCTCTTGCTGAAGACCCTAATGAGGTGAGTCTGGTCCCTGGAGGAAGTGTGTGTTGTTCATTAAGTTCTCCCAACACCCTAATGGCCATGTTCTGTTTAATGAAAGAGAGCTGAAAGCTGAATGAGAGAAAGAGCCCAAGATGAAAATCTAATCTCCCGCTGTTCCGTTGTCTCCTTCATCCTACAAGTCCTCAGACAAACACTACCCACTATATTTCACAACTTAGAAAGTACACACTCAGATCCCTCATGAATTGGCTCCTTGTCCACATTACAGTTCTGAAACCCCACAGCATCTATCCTGCCTCCCTTCTCTTAAGTGAGTCCTCAGACTTAGTATCCCTCATCTGTAGCAAGCATATCATCGGCACCACCTGGAATTTAGGCCCCACATTTAGAGTTTTTTACTTAGGTCTGGGATGTGGTTCAAAACTTTGTATATTGCCAGTGTTATCATCTGGACACTCCAGAGGCAGGAGTGGGAGAAGTCAGAAGCAGGATGACCTGGAGCTTGGGCTCAGAGAGTCATCCTTGGCTTGGCTACACAGCAAGACTCCAAGGCCAGCCTGAGCAACGTAAGAGACCAAGTCTCAAAATACAAAAAGCAAGCACAGAAAAAAAAAAATTACTAGACAGCCACATTCTGAAAACGACACTACCCTGAGGGAAAGGTGACGGGTGCTGGTTATAAAACCAACCAGGCCTATTAATCCCATTCTCCTTGTCAGGGTTTACTTCCTGGTAAGCGATTAAGTTTCACCAATCAGAGACAGGCAAGTACAAGTTGACTCTTTAGAAGATGAGGGAGCACTTTAAGAGGCTGAAGAGATGGCTCAGTAGTTAAGAGTGGTTGTTCTTACAGAGAGAGGCTCCTGGTTCAATTTCCAGCACCAGACCAAATTAACAGCTGGTTGCAAGTATTCATAATCTCTCCCCCTCCCCTCCTGCTCGCGCTCGCGCTCTCTCTCTCTCTCTCTCTCTCTCTCTCTCTCTCTCTCTCTCGCTTGCTCTCTCTCTCTCTCTGTTCACTACGTCAACATAGGGACAAAGGTAACAAGCATGATATAAACGTCTACATGATCTATAAAAAAAAGTTAAGATTTTGTATTAATAGAATTTCAAATTTGGCACTAGGAAAATGCACTAGGATCTGAATACTCTACAACCAATCTGTCAACTAGTTTTCTCAAACCTATTTCAATCTCCTTCTAGGTACTACACAGTTTGGGAAATATAATTCGATTTCCTATACGCTCTACTTAGTATGATTTAGGTTTTGCCAAGAGAGAGTATCTACTCTCAAACTCAATAGCAATTTGGAAGTAGATTAGAGAAAGGATAAGGCTCGACACAGCGCATCCTTTTGTGGGAACAAACTGTAGCAGAGACCGCACAAGTCTAGATCCAGCTCTCATAGCAACAGTTTCCATCAGAAACCTTCATCCTCGGGAGCTCAGTTCTTTAATGCAATCTGCAGAGTTTGTTCAAATGAATTCAACCTGGATGCTTTTCGTCAGATTTCCTTTGAGTGCTGACAAACTCAGGGCCTTGAGCACGCCAGACACACAGTCTACCATCGAGTTGCATCCTTAGCCATCACAAGGAGCCTTTAGCATCTCCCTTCATAACCTCCAATGAATCCATGCTGTTGAAGGTTGCTAAAACTGACTCTGCTTCTGCCTCTATTGATTCATACGGACTCGGTAAACAGCCCCACGTGAAAAATAACACACAACATATACTATATTCCCATAATGCCCAGCCCATATCTTTGCACTGACTCATTAGTGTCGTCCCGTATCAGCCAACCTACATAGAAAGAAGCTGATCCCAGAGAAGCAGCAGCAGGGAGACTTGGCAGAAGTGAGAGAGCATCGAAGAAATGACCAGAAATGGCCAGTGTCCTTGTACAGGAGAGAGACAGGAAGGGTGAGTTCGGGGACAAAGAGCGACCTTCATAAAGGCAGTAAGGCACCCTATGCCATGAGAATTACACCTATAAAATTCACTTCCTAGAGTCTGGAATGATTCCACAGCCTATACTAGTTTTTGCTCAACAAAGTTGAATCCAAATGATTTTTATAACCTAATGTTAATATTTACTAAATCTTCAAAACTGTACAAAAATGCCGGGCGGTGGTGGCGCACGCCTTTAATCCCAGCACTCGGGAGGCAGAGGCAGGCGGATCTCTGGGAGTTCGAGGCCAGCCTGGTCTACAAGAGCTAGTTCCAGGACAGGCTCCAAAGCTACAGAGAAACCCTGTCTCGAAAAACCAAAAAAAAAAAAAAAAACTGTACAAAAATACCATACTATGAGCTATGGTGAAGATCCTTACAACAAAGATCACTGTCCCTTTGCTTTTTTGAGGGTTAGATTGTGGGGGTGTTGGGGTTTTTTTGGTTTTGGTTTGTTTGTTTGCTTGCTTGCTTTTGAGATAGAGACTCAAGGAGCCCTAGCTGGCCTGGAACTCACTGTGTAGTTCAAGATGACTTTGAATTCCTGACCCCTCTTCTTCCTTCACCTCCAAAGCACTGGGATTACAGGTGTGCACCCCACCGCATTCTTGAAGGCTCACAATGCAAAGGAAACAAAGATCTATGAACGAGCAGACATAAGACAGTTCATTTTGTGTGCACACATGTGTACGCAGGTACAGGTGACGGCACGCACGTGGAAGTTTAAGGACAAGTCGCGGGTGCTGGCTCTCATGTGGATCCTGGGAGTGAACTCAAGTGGTGGGGTGGGCAGCCAAGTAGCCATTGAGCCTCCCTGCCAGCCCAAACATTTTCAAAAACTACAAATTTATATATTAAAAAAAAACCAACCAAGGACAATGTATCTAAACCTAGACATTATTTAGAAAATACTCCTTCAAAAAAATTCACAGACCGGGGCATGGTGGCACAAACCTTTAATCCCAGAACTCGGGAGACAGAGGCAGGTGGAATCTCTGAGTTCAAGGCCAGCCTGCTCTACATAGTGAATTCCAGGCTAACAAAGGATAAAATAAACCTTGTCTCAAAAAATGGGGGGAGGGGAGAGAAAGAAAATACATATTAAGCATCCATGATACACTAAAAATTGTACTATAAATGATAGGGATATATAGTTCCATTGGGAGAGGGCCAGCCTCGCAGGCACGAGGCCCTGGGTTTGACCCCAGAATCACATAACCTGAGCACGGTGCTACTTACCTGCAATCTCAGGTAACTTACTTGAAATTAAAAGTAGGAAGATCCTTGGCTTCACAGTGAGTGTAAGGACAGCCCAGGCTATATGATACTATTGTCTCAAAAAAATTATTTTTTAGGTGCTAAGAAAACTTCAGGGTAGCAAGAGAGAAGGTTCTGGATTTCACAGGGCTTGAATCCTAACTGAGGAACTAAGAGCCAGGTTTCAAGCACAGAGCTAGCTATATGTTGTTTAAGCTCATCCCAGGTGCCTCTTTAACCTGGAGTGATGGCCAGTGTCTGCTGAGCGTTTGTTAAGTCTCAAAATCTGCTAGGTGTTATATAACTAGCACTTCATGCAATCCTAATGCAAACCTATAAGCAGGTATGATCAGTACAATCTTAAATGTAAATAAACCTAAACTACGGAGTATAGCACTCCCCTAACACACAATCAGGGAATGGTGGCATCGCAGCCTACAGAGTTAGGAAGGAGCAGAAGCTTAACTGTTATACAACAGAGGGGGTAAAATTTAGATTGGACATCTCTGTTGATGTATGTGATAATGGAGTAAATTTGGCATAAGCCCGTTTTGGTTTTTTGTTTGTTGTATTTTCTTGTCTTTCTTCTTCTTTTTTTTTTTTTTTTTTTTTTTTTTTTTTTTTCGAGACAGGGTTTCTCTGTGGTTTTGGAGTTGTCTTTCTTCTTAAATAAAATGAGGAGTCAAGATTCCCAGATCTAAACAGTGTGTTCAG
>NC_022023.1:2366973-2369458 GCF_000317375.1 Microtus ochrogaster
GGGAATTGAACTCAGGACCTTTGGAAGAGCAGGCAATGCTCTTAACCACTGAGCCATCTCTCCAGCCCAAAATCAATTTTTCATCGTCATTACTAAGATTGTTTTAATTGTCACAAAAATCGTAAAGAACATCTGTCGCTTCACATTTAACTTCCAAACTATGTAGATACGATCAATTTGGTAAAAATATTTGGGACTTCATCAATTTTCCCCTAGGTTCTTCTCAATCCTTTGTTACTTATTTTAAGTCGGTGTCTTCTGAATCTCCTGTCGTTTCATTGCCCACATTAATCTTTCTTCCAGTTGTATTTAAACTTTTAGCTTAAACATACTAACTGTACACAATCCCTTCAAATTTAAAGTGCTCTAACCTAATCTAATTTTCACCTGTCAGGGTTTCTGTGTGGCTCAAGCCATATTCCAGAATTACTGTATCTCAACTTCCCAAAATTCTTCAATTCCATTTTAGAATCTGTCATATTATTAGATGTTAATATTGTGCCATTAAGAAAGTGGGGTACACACATCAGACAGAGGTCTGATCTCCAAAATATACAAAGAACTCAAGAAATTGGTCATCAAAAGAACAAATAATCCAATAAAAAAAATGGAGTACAGACCTAAACAAAGAACTCTCCACAGAGGAATCTAAAATGGCTAAAATACACTTAAGGAAATGTTCAATGTCCTTAGTAATCAGAGAAATGCAAATCAAAACAACTCTGAGATTCCATCTTACACCTGTAAGAATAACCAAGATCAAAAACACTGATGACAATTTATGCTGGAGAGGTTGTGGGGAAAAGGGAACACTTCTGCATTGCTGTTGGGAATGCAAACTGGTACAACCCTTTTGGATATCGGTGTGATTATTTCTCAGAAAAGTAGGAAACAATCTTCCTCAAGACCCAATATTATACCACTTTTGGGTGTATAGCCAAAGGATGCTCAATCGTGCCACAAGGACATGTGCTCAACTATGTTCACAGCAGCATTATTTGTTATAACCAGAACCTGGAAACAACCTGCCCCCAACTGATGAATGGATAAGGAAGATGTGGTACATTTACACAATGGAATACTACACAGCAGAAAAAAATAACATCTTGAAATTTGCGGGCAAATGGACAGATCTAGAAAACATCATACTGAGTAAAGTAACCCAAACCCAGAAAGACAATTATCACACGTACTCCCTCATAAGTGCTTTTAGACACAAAAAAAAAAAAAAACAAAACAGCCTACCAAATCACAATCCCAGAGACCCTAGACAACGAAGAGGATTTTAAGAGACATACATGGATGTACTCAAATGGGAAGTAGAGAAAGATAAGATGTCCTGCGTACATAGGGAGGGTATGAGGGGAGAGGAGAGAAGAGAAGGATTGGAGAAAAGTGTATAACACAATAAAAACTTCAAATAAAAACACAATTCGACCTTGTCTCAGCGGGGGGAGGGGGGAGCCCTTACTGACAAAAGGAATGAGAACAGAAAAAGATGCATGAATGCTGGTTTTTTAAACAATTGAATTATTCCACATATTATCAATAATACTAAAACAGGCCTCCAACTTTTGGGCACAAGCAAAACTTCTGCCTCTTTCAAGTAGCTGGGACTATTAAGTGCATATGTGCCGTAACACCCAACAAAGGAAGGTTATTTAAAATTACATTTTATTTACCTATTTTGCTTGTATGTATGTATGTGTGTCTTCAGACTTGGCAGGAGGCATCTTTAAGTACAGAGTCATTTGGAGAGACGGCTCGGACGTTAAGAGCATTGCCTGCTCTTCCAAAGGTCGTGAGTTCAATTCCCACATTACAGATGGCTCACAATCATCTATAATGAGGTCTGGTGCCCTCTTCTGGCCTGGCCTGCAGGCATACACACAGACAGAATACTGTATACATAATAAATATTTTAAAAAAAGAAGGAACTTAACAAGAATAGCAAAGGTTGAAAGGTGCAATAATATAAGAACAAAAAGGGAATTTCTACAGCTGTTAACATCCAGATTATTAACACACAGAGAGAGACATCCAGGAATCGTGAGCCTCTGCGTGAAAGAACAAGAACAATGAAGTGGCACTCATTCAAAACACAGTAAAATGCACTTAATCTGACCACGCTTCTGCAGACCTGACTCAGCGCTACCGCTCTTGTCGAACACAACAAGCAAGGTCCTGGTTACAGAAGGGGAGGAGAGGGAAGAGGGAGGAGGAGAGGAGCGAGGAAGAGAAGAGAGGGGAGGACGGAGCTGGGCTTCTAACCCCAGCTGTGGAGCCCTGGCTGCTCTTCCAGAGGACACAGGTTCAATTCCCAGCACCCACACGGAGGCTCATGATCATCTACAGCTCCAGTCCCAGAAGATCTGATGCCTTCTTCTGGCCTCCTCTGGTACCAGATACGCAGGTGGTACACACACATACATGCAAGCAAACTACACACATAAAATTAAATTAAAATAGTTTTAAAAATAAAAAA
>NC_022023.1:2369677-2379445 GCF_000317375.1 Microtus ochrogaster
CCACTCCTCCATCCCCCCCACCCCCGTTAGAATGCAGGGTCCCCAGGCTGTGGGGGGTGCTGTCTGAGGACTCTTAGGAGGTGCGGCCTTTTTAGAGGAAGTTTGTCACTAAAGCAGGCTTTGAGAGTTACAGGATTCTTGCTCTATCTGCTTCAAGCTTGCAGTTTTAGCGCTGAGTTCTCAGCTTCTCTACCCTGCTATCACGCCTGCTGCTTCCGCTCCACCACGGGGACTCTAGCCCTCTGAACCACAAGCCCAGATAAACTTTCTCTATAATCTGCCATGCTCAGGGTGTTGCGTTACAGCAAGAGAAAAGTAACTCTTTGGGATTTTTTTTGCTTCGGTTTGATTTGGTTTTTTGTGGTACTGCGGGCAGTCTACTTATGCTAGGCTCCCAGCCCCAGATCTGTTTTTTGTTTTCCTTTGTTTTGTTTTGTATATGCATTGGTGTTTGGGCTGCATGTGTGTCCGTATGAGGGAGCTGGATCCACAGGAACTGCAGTTACAGACAGTTGTGAGCTGCCACGTGGGTGCTGGGAATTGAACCTGGGTCCTCTGAAAGAGCAGCCAATGTTCTTTACCATCTGTTATTTTTAACAAGAAAGATAATAACATTAAACCAGGTGTGGTAGGTGTGGTAGTACCTGGCTGTAACCCCAGCATTAAGATTGTAAGGTCAAATTAAAATACACAGATACCTTGCCAAAAGGGAAAAAAAAAAAGTACTTTAAAAGAAACAAACACCTTAATACTAATTGGAAAAAAAACTTGCAATTTTTAAGCCCTGCCTTGGGAGGAAAGGCCTGGCCCTCAGAGTAATTACAACGAACCTGCAAGGTTCACAGCCAGCACTTGTGCAACCAAACAAAACCAAACAAACTGCCAGCCAGGTCATCATCCTACAAAGGCCTCGACAACCCGTTAATTCCTCAGTTCAAAAGGAGTAAAGAAATACCCAGAGTGGCAAGACAGTTGGAGGTGGCCTTGAAACTTTCACTTTTAGACGTCGTCAAGAAAGCCTTCGGCACTTACTCGGGTCAGCAGTATTTGTACTAAACGGTCATCTATTCAGCAACCCCTATCACCTTTTAGACAAATATTCAAATAACCTTTTTTTTTTTTAAAAAAAGCTGTTGTGAACATAGATTAAGAAGAAAGAATGAACTCCCAAGCATGGGAGGGGATCCAAAGGAGAAACACACAAGAACTCTTTTATGTTTGTTGAGCTGGAGAAAAATTAAGCTAATGTTCTTACTCAGGAAGTAACACGGGCTCCCGTGTCTGCTGGTTCCACTTTCATTCCCTATGCACCAAACGCTATTACATGCTGTTACATACCTACTACATGCTATTACATACCTACTACATGCTATTACATACCTACTACATGCCAGGTTCAAGCACAACATCCCTTAACAGAAAAGGAACTCTACTTTGTATTTCAAGAAATGTCAAGCACCTGCTAACTCCAGCACTTGAGAGGTGGAGACAGAAGGACCAAGGAGTTCAAGGTCATCCGTGGCTACACAGCCAATTTGAGGTAGCCTACGCTCCACAAGACCCTGTCCCCAAAACAACAACCACGAGACAAAAAAGACCTCATTCTCTTTTAAGTCGTCATGTTTTAAAGAGACGGAGTCTCTGGAGCTTGGGTTCCAGTAGGACAGACAGCCATTAATCAAATAAAACCACAGGACAGCAAATGGCTCTGTGAAAACAGACGACGCGAATACTAACGTGTCTAATAATGGTAAAATACTGAATACTAACGTGTCTAATGGTAAAATACTGAATACAAACGTGTCTAACGGTAAAATACTGAATAGTAACGTGTCTAACGGTAAAATACTAACACCTACAACTTATTTTGAAATGCTTCAAAATAACATGGATACGAATAGTTTGAGAGACAGATAGGCAAGCAAAAAAAAAAAAACTGGAGGAGAATTAGCTGACAATATTCTAGCTTATTGGAGCCTGGTTAGCAACTCCAATGGGGTAAGAAAATGCTTGGATATTAAGGGGAATTCTAAGAAACGCCCACGGATAATGAGCTAAAGGAACTATAAACTGAGTGTGACAGCCCATGCCATAATCCCAGCACTTTAGAGATGAAAGGAGAAGATTGCGGATACATGAAACCCTGTCTCAAAATAAAGTAAAATATAAAATCATTTTTTTTATTTTTAAATCCAGTTCCAAGGTATCTGACACCCTCACACAGACATACATACATACAAAACCCAAACGTACATTAAACAAAAAAATAAAAGTTCCAACCAGAAACTCCCATCTAAGAGCCAAAGTCAGTCAAGCACGGTGTAGCTTACAAACTGCCCGTACCCCTGGGTCTCTCCTGACCCTCGAGCTCCAGAAAGGCGCAAACCACCTGAGCCCAAACGCAATGATGATCTGCTTCCAATCTCAGCTACGCCACGGACAGCCTCAGGCAATTCAATTAACCTCCGTTTTCTCTTCTATAAAACAGAGATAAAACAGCACCTGTCCTAACTAACCCAGAGAACTGTTCAAAGAGCAAAGCGAAGCCATGTTACAGTGAAAGGACCTGTGTAGCCCACAGGAGGATTCCATCATCTGTCTTCTACACGTACCGAACTCCTCGGGACTCAGCAGAAAAGCTTTTCAGTCTCCCGGCCCTCCAAACTGCTGTCTTTCGTCCTTGCTCTCCCCTTTCCGCAATCCCGCCCTAGGAACCTCTGCTTACTTCAGACCTCATCCGCGGGTCACTTCCTTTAACAGGGCGGCGTGTCAAGCCTCCCCCTTTCTAGTGGTGCAGATTCCCTTCCCATGTCACATGGCACTTGCACATAACTTAACCTGTGATTTCTGTCTCGATAGAACGTAAACTGTCTACATGCAGGTCCATCTTCTCCCAGACAACGCCTAAGACATAATGGGATTGGCAAATGAGTGGACTTCAAATAGCAATCAATCACTTATTGTTATGTAACAAGTACATAAGATACTCACGGCAAATGTTGAGATATTGAGCAGATACTGGCAATCATGTTTGCATATTAGAATCATCTATAAACATTTAAAACAGTTAACTAAAAAAGGTATATTAGCACAACTAGTAGAGGCAAAGAATCAGAAATTCAAAGCTATCTCTGCTATACAGCTAGAGGCCACCATGGGCCATTATTAGACCCCATCTTTTAAAACAAACATACACACATACAGAGAGAGAGAGAGAGAGAGAGAGAGAGAGAGAGAGAGAGAGAGAGATATTAAAGTAAACTTAAGACAGACATCAGTGCTTTTATTAATATTGAAAAGTAATTCAAACATAATCAAAATTAAAAACTTTTACCTACACATAAATTACATTACTCTAAGACCTTACAGATCAAAATCTTGCAACCCATCTGCACAAACATTAATTTAACTTTCACAACAACTATGTGAGTTAAGCGTTTCTTCTCTTTTCTTCATGAAGAACTAGATTTAAGTAAGTATCTAAGTTGCTTTTCTGGGTAACTTTATATATACCCAGTTCCTTCCCAGGAAAGCGACAAAGGTTGCGGTAACACACAAGAACTATGGAGGCAAAGGTTTAGGTCAGGAAGACATAAACCTCAGCTCTGTGGGAAGCAGGGTGGGAACAAGCAGAGCGGAGCCTGAAGATCCAGTCTGCACAGACAGACCATCGAGGAAGGGGCAGACATTGGCATTATTGTTTATCGTAACAAAAGACTCCAAAGGCAGATTCTATAGAAAGACCCAACATCCCTGCCCCCGCCCCCTTCTTGGACTTTTCCCAGCCTGAAAGGGAAAGGGAACTTGAGGGAGCTGGACGCAGACAGGAAGAAAGGAGAAAGCTCCACAATAGAAAGGGTTTCCCAAGGCTATATGTAAATTACTTAACCCTGACTCCAGAGTAAGAGCCAAGACATAATGGACTCGTATAACTTAAGACTTGGATCCATTTTAGAGGATTAATCGATACCACACAAAATCCTATTAATGAGGGGCTAGAGAGACTGCTCAGCGGTTAGAAAACTTGTAGAAAGACTTAACCTGAGTTAGGTTCCTAGCACCCACACAGGAGCTCACTGTAGGCTGGAACTCTACTTCTAGGGAATCAGAATCCCTCTGCCAGCCTTTTTCAGGCACCAGGCACAGCCGTGGTACATACAAAGGCAAAACACTTACATGTGTAAAAAAAAAAAAAAAAAAAAAATTAGGGAGGTGGTGGCGGGGAGGAGGCAGAAATCCTCAATAAATAAATAAAAAATAAATTAATTAATTAAAAAAAATTTAAAACAAAGAAAAACTACTTCAAAACACTAGGACTTGCCTTTTAAAAAAAATAGTAAATCATAGTAATGAGGAATTAAAGAACCTCAAATTCTTCCTAGACTTATTACTTCAAGATCCTTGACAAGGAATAATTTGGTTGGTTGGTTTGTTCTGACAGGGTCTCTGGTCACCAGGCTGACCTCAGATGACCCTGACCTTCTGATCCTCTCACTCTAGAGTGCTGGAATTACAGGCACAGGCCATCAAACCCGGCTCTCTGTGGTGCTGGGGATCAAGCCCAGGTTTTCGTATATGCTAGGCAAGTGTTCTATCAACCGAGCCACATGCCAGCCCACAGCGTAATCTAGAGAGTCATAAAAAATGCATGACAGCAAAAACAGAAACATGAAAAAAATATTTTAAAAAAACAAGGGGTTCTAAGAAGAGAAAGTTATTTTTGAGGAAAGGCTGAAAACAGGACAGTGCATAACGCAATAAATACACAAGGCAGGGCAAGAAATGCTATATTCACGCTGCTAACAACTTTTTTCTAGTTCATAAAATTTATGCCATCATAAAATTTTCAGCAAATTTTTTTTTATCTAGCTCAAACTGTGTTCTCTGGTTAAAACTTTCTTAAGATTAAGAAACTGAAATTAGGACAGGCGGTGGTGGCGCACGCCTTTAATCCCAGCACTTGGGAGGCAGAGGCCGGTGGATCTCCATGAGTTTGAGGACAGCCTGGTCTATAGAGAGAGTTCCAGGACAGTCAAGGTTACACAGAGAAATCCTGTCTTGAGAAAAAAATTAAAAAATAAGCAAAAAACTGAAATTAGGAAGCAACCTAAAGGGATGTTTCTAGTGTCCCAGAGTCTAGATGGACAGAGTTCCAAAGTCAATATAATAGAGGCAGAAGTAAGCTACTGTACTTAGAATCCCGAAGTGTGCTCCATGCCAATACTCAGGCATTGGCTGAGATGTTTTCCAGCAAACCGACACTGTTCTATGATCTTTGGTCTCCTAACTCAAAAAATAGGAATACAGGGCTACTGTGAAACCGATGAAAATGACACCCAGGAAAAACCCTTTTCCCACAGAAATGATTAACTGCTCATGGCACAAATCAGTCCTTCAGCCTTCCTAATGCACAAAGAAGGGCAGGCTACACGAAGAAAATTTTATTCTCGCTCCAACAACAATATATTTATTTGTGAAATATTCCCATGCCCCCATGAATAAAAACTCAAGCAGCCTGGAAACAGGAAATAGTGTGTGGCTGCTAGGATCAGGTGGATATGGTTGAGAACTGAGGCTTGTCACTTACATGCAGCCAGTCTTTGAACGACTTTCCTGTACCGCGACAAGCCTCTGCTTCTTCACCTCTGAGACACCAACATTATCATAAGTGGTTATTCCGAGGGTTGGAAAAATCCCCACCTTCTACTTGCTGTAATTTAAAAACACTGGCCACCACTCCTAGCTTCAAAATGATTTTTGAAGTGTGTTTATTAAAATGACACTTGCTTAACAACCTACCTGTAAATGGGGAGGGGGCACAAAGGCAGCTTCCTCTCAACTTTACAATCAAATCCCTCTATTTGTCCATTCATTTCAATATTTCCTTAAGGGCTTGGGCTATCCCCTATATACAGGTGAATACCCACCCCAGAGAAGGGCTGGTACCTGCAGAGATGAGCCCAGTTACTGTTCTTATGGTCAAGGACGAATCAACAAAACCACTTCTCTGAAGGATGTTAGGCAAGGGGACGCCTGGACATGCTGGGTTAGGCTAATAAGAAACTGACAAATGCACTGGGCTGGAGAAGTGATTCGATGCAGCGCTTTCCAAGCAAGCACGAGGACTTGAATCTGGATCCCGAGCACCTGTGTCTCAAACTGGGAGTCGGAATATACCGCTAAACCCTGCTGGGAGCCAGAGTAGACCGCTAATCCCAGCACTGGCTAGACAGTGAAGAGGATGCCGGGGGTTGCTGGCCAGCCAGTCGACCTGGCTGTAAGAGACCCATGTCTCAAAGAATACGGTGGAGAAGCAATTGAAGATGCTCAACAGACACAAATGCACACACATACCACATACACACAAGAAAACAACACATGCATACATATATATACACACACAAACAGAAAGTAAAAGAAATAAAACACTTCTAGAGTTTCATAAGGAAGTCATGGACTCAAGTAAGCCTTTATATGGCTTTAAACATCACTAGAAAAAGACAAAAACCACAGGCCATCTAGAAGAGACAGTTTCAAGTTCAGACCCAAAAGTTTGACTTGCAGGAGTCAGGCCTACAAAACCAAGCTGTAAATTCTCAAGAAAGAATCCTGGCCTAGGATATCTCAGCAGTTTTCAGGCCATCGCTAAAACAATATTCTAAGTTGAAAAGCTCTGGAGGCTTTTTTTTTTCTCTAGTAGAGAGACAGCAACGCCAGGAAAAGGCCTGTAGTGTCGCTCAAGAAACTGAGACAGGAAGGCTGGCGCACATTTATAGTCAATCTGGGCTACAAAGACCCTTGTTTCACAAAACACTAAAAAAACGAAAATAACAAAACAGGGAGGGGAGGAAGGTAGCTAACTAAGATGGCTAAAGGAAAAAAGAACGCCCCAAAACGGTAAGATTCTTCTGGACTTGCCAATCGAAAAGGCTTGCTCTTCACTCCCGCTATTCTCTGACAAGACCGCAACGCAGCAGCTGGGTGTCAGAGGACTAAAGCAGAGCATTCACCCAACAAACGCCTGAGTGTCTGTGCTGCTGTGGTCAGTCACTCCTCGAGGCTCTGAGCGATGAACTTGAACAGAGAGACTTCCAGCCCTCAAGGAGCATTCACTCTGGTGGCAAGAGATCGATCGGAGGGAAGGGGTGTAAACGGAAGCCAGGTCCAAATACTGCAAGTAAGAAAAAGAGAGGGGGGGGAGACAACGGGACACAGAGGACACGGCGCTGGTTTGACCAAAACACAGATCTTTAAACTCTGTAGTGGTTTCTCAACCTTAATAAGCATCAGGATCATTCAGAGGGCCTAAGAAAGCAGGGATCTCTGGGCCCCAAGCCTCATCTTTTTATTTTGTTGGTTGGGATGAGACTCAACAATAAGCTGACAAATTCCCTGGTTGACACCGCTCGTCCAGGAGCCAGGCTTTTGTTCCATCCAGATTAGGTAACCCAGCTCAGGAGCTCACAGGACTTCTTTCATCCATTCTCATATTCAAGCATTCGAGCACTTATTCATAGGCCCAGGAACAGGGCTAGGAGCTAAGTCTAAATATAACCTGACCTCAAATAATTCACAGAGATAGGCCGAATGGCACGAGCCTAGAACCCCAGCTACTCAGAAGCTAGAAGCAGAAGGATTCCAAGTTCAAGGACTGCCTGAGCTATACACGGAGTTCAAAGGTCAGCCTGAGCAACTTGGGTAGGTCCTCTCTCAAATTAAAAAGTAGATCCAACGAGATGGGTCAACAGGTCAAAGAGGGAAAAAAAAAAAAAGTCCTTGTTTTAAAGAGCATGCCTGATGACCTTAAGTTCCACCCCTGAAACCCACTGTGAGGAGAGACTAAGCCAACTCCTGAAAGTTGTCCTCTGACCTCCATGAAACTCCCACTAACACTCACACAATAACAAGAGATAACATTTAAAAATATGTAGGGCTGGCAAGATGGTTCACCCAGAAATGGTGCTTGCCTCCAAGCTTGAAAACCTGAGTTTGATCCCTAGGAAGAAGAGACCCGATTCTCCAAAGCTGCCCTCTGATGAGATTCACAAGCCGCTGGACCTAATGGTCTCCCAGCTAGGAAGCTAAGGAAGGAGAACCAGGGGTTCACTGCCTGAGCTACAGAATGAGTCCAAGGCCGGTCCTGACTCAAAATTTTGAAATGTTCAATGTGATAAGGGTTGGGGATATAGCTGAGCAGTAGAACACTTGATCCCTAGTACCACAGAAAGGAGAGAGAGAGAAAGAGAGAGAGAGAAAGATAAAAAGGTGTGGACTCTCACTACGAGACTGATTACGGAAAGAGGATTCACAGGAGCAGCTCACTCCAAAAGAAGACTAGGAGAAAAGAGGGACTAGCTCTCAGAGATCCAACAAAGAACTCCATGCAGGCAAGAAAGGGGTAGAAAGCAGCACTCCAGGCCAAGCGGCACACGGAAAAGAGACAAGAAAAAGGGGACGTAGGACAGCACGCACGGCCTGGGCTCCAGAGGTTTCTTATTCCATCCTGAAAGAGTCTGATCCTTCAACTGTGAAAAGAGAGGGAGGGGTGGGGTGGGGTGGGGGTAGGAAGCATTTCCAGGACTAGTTTTGTTTTACAAAGACCTCCCTCAAGGTGCACAGCTTCCTGCAAACCTAGCTCAAGGCGTCAAAGCAGGTTCTCAGAAAACATACATTGAATTGGACTGGATAAGCTACGTGTCAAGGGCAGCTCTTATAGACGAGGGGCAGTCACTTTCCCTAAGGACTTGCTTTGGCCAGGACAAGACTTGTAAGACAGGTCCAGCAACCTCAATTACTGCACACCATTCCCTGCTCGGCTAGAGTCCCCCAGAGGGCTTTCATTGTTTACACGTCTACCTCACCCACTAAACTTTGAGCTCTCAGACTTGTGAGCAAAGACCGACTGTATCCTGCACTTGAAATCCACACAGACCTTAAGACCTTAGCAGGGCAGCCTGAAACATTGGAGCACTCCAGAGTCTAGGTTACCTAGGTTATTACTATGTTGGGTGAACAGATGAATAAATAAGCAAACTGATCAGGCCAAGCCATGAGTTCAAACATAAGACTACGAAGAGGCTTCAGGAGAATGTGGCTTCTCGTTGAGGTGGCTTGAGTTCGAGTATACATGATTTAGGATTTCCAAACAGAGCGAGCGCGTTAAAAATGCAGACACTGAAACCTCTGTGGGCCACTAGGAGCCCCAACGGGGACAACTGTGTTCTACCAGGAAGGATGCCAGCAAAGACTGAGCAGTGAGGAGTATTCTTCGGTGGAATCCTGAAAGCGGAGTAGGTGATTGCTACCTAGCTGCTTGTTTCTGAAGATTCATAGCAAACCCCAGGAACTTGAAGGCTGGAGGGGACCTGTTCAAGGTCACACAGGAAGGAGGTGATGCCTAAAGAGGTATCTCTAAACAACCCTCCTGACAGGGTTGAGACCCTTAAACATAGGGACAAAGTTTCCCTCAAGAAAGATCCTTAAAATAGAAGTACTAACATTACGATTAACCTTTCCTTTTACCTGTGGTAGTTCTGGGAGTACTGTAAAGGGTAGGGTAATTATCCAAGGGGTTTAACACAAGGAACTTAGGTAAAAAGATTTAATCACCCAATAATTGTCAAGTATTCTTCCAAAACACTCACAGTATTGTTTACCGTTAAAAGGTTGAATAATTGCCGGGCGATGGTGGCGCACGCCTTTAATCCCAGCACTCGGGAGGCAGAGGCAGGCGGATCTCTGTGAGTTCGAGACCAGCCTGGTCTACAG
>NC_022023.1:2379545-2383909 GCF_000317375.1 Microtus ochrogaster
AAAAAAAAAAAAAAAAAAAAAAAAAAAAAAAAGGTTGAATAATTCTGGAAAGGTTGGAATAATTCACGCCCTTTTGAAATGGGCGTGAAAAAGACTAGGATTCTCATCCTCCTTTCCAAAAGTCTGTGCGAAACTTCCCAAGTTACGGGGTACTCCCGGCGTGGGGGAGGGGCGGCACAAGTCATTGACTTCCAGTCTTTATTTTTCAAGACGATGAACCGCAAAGTGATTCCCAAACCAGGACCGACCCCAAAGACCCAAAACCGCCCTGCTTTACTAAACGTCTGCGTCACGGGTCCGTTCCAGCGTCCCAGGACCCCGAAGGGACCGGGACCTGCGGTCCCTCCCCCGCCAGAGCACACCCTCGGGGTCCCCCAGGGTCCCGGCTGCGGGGACCCGCGGTCGCCTCTGAGCTGGCACCGGGGGCCTTTGTTGGCCCGAAGGGGAGCGGTCGGTCGGCCTCGCGGGGCGGCGCCCGCCTCTGCTCACCTGACGCCCCTGCCCCCGCGCCTTCCCCGACCCGCGCCCGCACGCCGCGATGCAGGGAGCACCGGGCGGAGTGGGGGGGTCTCTCACCTTCTGCACTCGCTCTGCTCCTCCTCCTCCTCCTCCTGGCGGCGGCCGCCGAGCCCGGGGAGAGCGCGGCGGGGTGCGCGGGCGGCCGCCCCGCGTTCTCCGGGTACCTCACGCCCGGGGTCCTAAGGCGGGCCGCTGCGGGCCGCGGGGAGCGGGGGGCGCGCCGGGATAGCGAGGGGGCGGGGTGCGTTCGCTGAGGGGGAGACTGGGGAGAGCGCGGGCTCTGAGCGGGGAGAGGCGACTGCGGGGAGCCGGCGATGGCGGAGGGGACCCCGTGCAGCCTACGGGCGGAGCGGGGCGGGATGGGGTCGGGCAGCGGTGCGGGGCGCCCACCGCGCGGCCGTACCTTCGGCCCCCGTCGCAGCCTGGCTATTGTATGCAGCCCGGCTGGCCGCCGCCGCGCCCTGCAGCCCCGCCCCGGGCCCGCCCCCTTCAGATAGGTCACGCCCCCTCCTGCCGGACTCCGCCCCCCGCAGGTGGGAGGGGGCGGGAGCGCCTGTCCGACCCACGTGAACTGGACCAACCACGCCGGGGGAGGGGGGAGGGGGAAGGCCCCGCGCCTGGGTGACGTCATCGGCGCTTGACGCCAAAGGCCGAGGATCACCTGGCGGCCACGTGACGTCATTGGGGCCGGGCATCTGCTGCGAGTCTGGAGGGGTGGAACGCGGGGAGACCTTCGGTTGCAAAGCACCAGCGCAACCCCTAGCTCGCCAAGAGCTGAATGTGTGAAAGCTCTCGGGGCTCGGGCCATCTCCCAGCCGGACATCTACTCTTCTGTCTTGGGATTGGCGGTCTGAGCAACGTTTGGTGTCACATGCAAGGGTGGTGGAAGAAATAGCAGAGACGGTCGAGCTAGACTGAATTCATGTGGGGAAAAAAAAAAGAGGCTCCTTTTCCGGCTCTCTCCCGCCACCGAGGCTACTTTTGACGCAAACTTTTCTCCTGAGCTCAGATTCTCTATTTCTCACTACTTGTCCTGCTGTGACTCGGATTCGGTACATCCAAAACCGAGGCACTATAACTCTGAGCCGAACCCAAAGCCTTATTTCACACCCCAGATGTTCAGGTTAAGACTTTGAATCCAAGCCGGGCATGGTGGCGCACGCCTGTAATCCCAGAACGCGAGCGGCAGAGGCAAGCGGATCTTTGTGAGTTCGAGGCCAGCCTGGTCTAGAGAGCAAGTTCCAGAGCAGCCATATTTACACAGAGAAACTCTGCCTTGAAAAGACAAAAAAATAAAATAAAATAAAAATTAAATTTAAAAAAAAAAACTTTGAATTTCCAAGCCTTCCAACTTCTTCATAGTAAATAACACTTGGCTATCCTAACTTGGCCTTGGCCTCTTTAAACTTTAGCTTTACAATAAACAACAACAACAGTTGTAGTAATAATAATAGCTGCAATTTAGCCACCATTGTCCTTGAAAATAATGGGTATTTCTAGAGTCCTTTTCCCTTGCTGTGGTCAGCCAATGAACCACTATCCAGCAGCCCTCAAAGCAGATCTCATTCTCAACATTTATTTCAAACTGTGCTTCCGACTTGTAAAATCTGCAAAAAAAAAAAAAAAAAAAAAAAAAAAAAAAAAACGTTGTCAAGCCTTGCCCTTCTCTCTAGTCACTACCATCACTTGGGCAACAGAAGCAACCTTTAGTCTCTCGAAATCTAACCCATTATGGTCTCTGGTCTCGCCTTCCCCTGTTTGAACAGTGTGGGAGACTTTATAGCTTTTAGGATAAAGTCCAAACTTTAACACGGCACATACAGGCTGGCTGCTCATACCAGCCTTTCTGACTTCATCGTATGTTCTACCCTCGCTGCGACCGTCAGAACACTACCTAATGCCTTTTAACAGTCTTCTTCCTATCAAGTCTTCTTCCTTATCTGACCGGACGGCACCTAGTCATTCTGCACCGTGAAACTCCAGGGTCACATTTGTTTAGGAATTTGACTATTATTTCTAAGGTTCCCTGAACTTAACAATATCAAAAGTTTTTCACATCTATTTTCTCCCTCTTACTCTCTGCCCCTTTTTTCTTTCTTTCTTTCCTCCTTTCTTCCTTTTTCTTTCCTTCCTTTCTTCTTCTCTCCCTTCCTCCTTCCCTTCTTTCTGTTTTTCTCTTTTTCAGGATTCTTGAATGGATTCTCTGACCTAGAACTTGTGACCATCTACCTGCCTCAACCCCCAACTTGTGTGCACCACCTCGCATGGCTCTTTTATCTCAAGTACAGGTGTAGTAACTGTAACTGTCTATCTGACTCCATCAGTTTCACAAAACCTATTCCTCTCTGCATCTTCCACACTTGGAGCGTGTTACGTAGCATCAATTGATCTGTTAAAAATATATTTAATAGCCTGGGGGTGGCATAGGCCTTTAATCCTAGCATTCAAGAGGTGGGAGCAGGCAAATCGCTGAGATCCTGTGTCCAAAACAATGTATTTAATAAATGCTTACTGTGTGCTCCTGTTCTGAGTACCTCATTAACACTATCTCCCTAAAGAAACCTCTAACAACCCTTTGAGGTTTCATACTGTTTCTCTTTGATGGGGAAACTGAGGCATATGCACAGGGCATAATATACTCTAGGATCACAAGCCGGAAAATCCATCCTAATCTACACCATCTCTGCATCTGCACAGCAGACAAATAGGATCTCTTCCGAACTGCTAATACTTTCTGCTTAGAATTTCCACCTTACTCTCTTCTGCCCTGTGACAGGCCCAAGGCAGCTTTTTTATTAATCAGTGGTATATAGAAGGAAATCCCACATCAGGGGTGCTTGCTAGAGGCAAACACACCCTACTGTGTCTACCCCAATTGTTAGATACCATTTGCTGTTTGGTGCCAAAGCAAATCATCAAGACATCTCTAGCAACCTTTTACACTGTTTTTCTCTGTTTGTTTTCCAGACAGGGTCTTCCTGTATAGCCCAGAGCTAGCCCCAAAATCAAGATCCTCAGCGCCCTGAGTGCATGGATTACAGGCATGGAACACACAACCGTTCATTCAGGACATCCCCTGCAACATGGTCTGCTCCCCCAGCTGCCAAAGACGACGGGCTTTGTTGTTTTTCAGTCTTCCGTGGAGATTCTCTGGATTTCACGTGACATCCTGAGTTGATACACGAGTAATGACCTGAGCCTGAAATTTCTTTGAGACTCTCAAGATTGCTAACAAAACACAACCAACAACACAAAATGCAGCCCTTCTATCTCTCCAGTGCTAGAGCATTCTCTCCGCAGGGCTGAGATTTCTCCGTGGAAATCTGGGACCTACACAGAAGAACATTTTTAGATATTATAATGGTGTGTGGCCTATGGAGTGCCGTACTGCTTGATAAAAATTCTATTATTTGGGCTGGAGAGATGGCTCAGCGGTTAAGAACACTGGCTGCTCTTCCAAAAGGTCCTGAGTTCAATTCCCAGCAACCATATGGTGGCTCACAACCATCTGTAATGAGATTTGATGCCCTCTTCTGGCGTGCAGGCATACATGGAGGCAGAATGTTATATACATGATAAATAAATCTTTTTTAAAAATCTATTATTTAACATTTCATTTGTCTGAATGGGAAGGCTTTTGCGCTGGCTAGTTTTCCATCAGCTTAACATCGCTGGAGTCATCTGAGAAGAGGAAATCTCAATTGAGAAAATGTCTCCAGAAGATCTGGCGGTAGGGAGGGCGTTTTCTTTTTCTTTTTTTTTTTTTTTTTTTGGTTTTTTTTCGAGACAGGGTTTCTCTGTGGTTTTGGAGCCTGTCCTGGAACTAGCTCTTGTAGACCAGGCTG
>NC_022023.1:2385199-2386415 GCF_000317375.1 Microtus ochrogaster
CAGGCGGATCTCTGTGAGTTCGAGGCCAGCCTGGTCTACCAAGGGAGTTCCAGGACAGGCTCCAAAGCTACAGAGAAACCCTGCCTCGAAAAACCAAAAAAAAAGAATTCCTCCTCTCCTAAAAGCTGCCCCCAGGCTGTCGATGCCCCTAGACTTAATGACTTTGATTGCAGGTCTATCCTACTAATCTGACCTCAGAGACTCTCCTCCTAACCCCCACCCCAGCCCCAGCAATCAAGTCCCTGCAGAGAGGTAAGGAAGGTGTGTGGTGGACACTAGCTCAACGTCGCAGTGTACAGAGAGTTGCAACTTTCCAAGCCTGCAGCTGAAATCAGAGATGGACTCAGGGAATGCGATACAGGAAGGGTCTGCCTATAAGGAAAACTTCGGTTTCATTATAGGTTCATCTTACAAACCCAGTTTAGTAGAGGGTGCCAAACTTGTGCCCACTCCTATCTGGAAGACGTGTGGATTTTAATTACTCCACAACTGCGACAGCTTGGGGTTAGCAACCTTTGCTATTAATTTATTGCAAGCAATATGTCATGTGACCGTGTGTTCTTACCTTAATTTACATTCTTTTGATTGCTAAGGCAGCTGTGCTTTTTGATGGCCGTTTAATTGGCTGTTTGACTGACTGGAGTTGAGATAGGGTCTCACTATGCAGATCTGACTGGCCTAGAATTTGCTGTCTAAACCAGCCGGCCCTGAACTCACAGAGATTCACCTGCCTCCTCTGCCTCTCAAGTGTTGGGATCATAGGTGTGTGCTACCGCACCTATTTTTGGAAACTAGGCTCGAGGAAGCAGCTCAGACTCAATGTTCTCAGTTGAAGCTGACATTGAACTCCTGGTCTCCCTGCCTGCACCATGCCCAGCGGGGTAAAGAATCCATTTCCATCTTCTGTTTAAACGGTTTTAGCTATTGGGATAGAACTTGCATAAAATGAAGCACATGCATTTTAGGTGTTTTGCATCGCAGTGACAAATAGCTATCTTCATAAACACTGACAAAGCCCATGTGACTCAGAAAGTTCAGTCTCCTAGCTCCCCACCCCCACCCCTGCAATCAATGATCGGTTTACTGTTACCATGAGTTAGTTGGGCTTGCTCTAAAAATTCATTCTGGCCGGGCGGTGGTGGCGCACGCCTTTAATCCCAGCACTCGGGAGGCAGAGGCAGGCGGATCTCTGTGAGTTCGAGACCAGCCTGGTCTA
>NC_022023.1:2386515-2389015 GCF_000317375.1 Microtus ochrogaster
TAGTTCCAGGACAGGCTCCAAAGCCGCAGAGAAACCCTGTCTCGAAAAACCAAAAAAAATAAAAAAAATTAAAAAAATAAATAAATAAATAAAAATTCATTCTGTAAATGTTTCTTTGCAACCAGTTCTTTCATAATATTTTTGCCATGTTGGGGCTTGAACACAGGGCCTTGCGCATTGTAGGCGAACATGCTACCATGAACTACACACACTAGCCTTCATGGTTTTGAGATTATCCGTTAGGCTTCCCTGTATACTATTGAATAGTATTCCATTCTATGTATTTATACAATACATTTATCCACTAACGTATCAATAGACAGTTCAAATATTTGGCTCCATAAAAGCTATAACGAGCCAGGTGGTGGTGGCACACACCTTTAGTCCCAACAGGGAAGCAGAGGCAGGCGGACCTCTGTGAGTTCGAGGCCAGCCTGGTCTACAAGAGCTAGTTCCAGGACAGGAACCAAAGCTACAGAGAAACCCTGTCTCGAAAAACCAAACAAACAAACAAACAAAAAAAACCTATAATGATTCTTCAAGTACATATATTCAAGTCTTATATTTTATTGGGTAAACCCCTAAGAGTCGTATAGGTGTGTTGTAGGTCAAGCTCCTACTTAACTTCATAAACCATGCTATTCTTCAGAAGCTGTAGAATTTAGTGTGCCTTCGGAAGATGTCTGCTTCTCTTTGAGCACTTCCTTGCTTTCTGGTCTGAGATACCCTAGGCATCTCCTACTTCCTTTGTTGGAGGTGCTGAAACTGCCATTTCTTGAAGAGGCTCCGATGCCTTTCGGTGAAGAATGGCGTTTGCTCCTCAAAGCCTGAGGTGAGAGCGCTGAAGAGGATACAGCTGTTCCTGGGTCTCCTCTGTGGACCACACACGGCCCAGCCACATGGTTCAGCTGGTAAGGGCACTCGCTGCCACGCCTGACAACCTGAGTTCAATCCTAGAACCCACGGGGGAGAAGGAGAGAATCCAGTCCTGAAAGTTGCCCTCTGACCTCCACCCGTACGCTGCGGGAAGTGTGCACGTGCTCGCGTGCACACCAGAGCAAATATGTAAATAAAACCATAGTTATTCTGACCTTTAGGAAGGACGCTTCTGTGACTTCTGAGGCTGCAAGGAGATGATTTCGGCTCGAACAACCTGAGGAAGCTCGCAACCCTTTGAAGACCGGGCAGCTCACCGGACTCATGAAAAAGGATCCTACTGACGCCACCAACCAAGGCCTGACCCACAGAAACCGCGAGAGCAAATGCGTCTCGAGCGCTGTTTGTGATGATTTGTAAGTAACAGAAGCTACACGGGAGCAGGGAGGGAAGGACGCTGGAGATAAATTCTGCTCCCTAATGGTGTCTTCCCTTTCTTCCTCCTTCCTCTTCCCATAAAGGCAGATGTGGGATCTGCAGCTGAGCAGCCGTCCTGAAACTATGAGGAAAAGGCCAAGGAAATCGCCAAGATCTTCAGCCCAACGCGCCTGAGTCATCGACCCTTAAGCCAGGCGCCACCTGCCTCCAGCTGTCCTGTGAAGGGAGAGCGGGGCAGGTTGGGTCTGTTTGGGTGTTTGTGAGCTGCGGTTTCTCAGGGCCCTCTTCCTTGTAGTCGGGTGCTGTTCTTCAGCGGTACAGCGTGTCCCGAGAGGTTCCAATGTCGGCTTCGCCTGGTTCCGTTTTGACAGCTTTGTTCGCTGAGCCCCTTGAATGTGGCCAGCGCTCTGCTAGCTCTTACAGACCCCGGACTGTTAATGTTCACTCCACGAGATGGAGTAAGAGGGTCCTAAGAAACAGGCCCCTCCCCTGGGGTTCCAATCGCGTTGCCCTCTGGCCCCCCACCCTGCATTTATTCCTAGACACGCTAAAGTACATGAGGAGAAAGCTGAGCAGGGCTGGGATTTTTCGGCTGATGCAGCTTGCCGGAGAGGCACTAAGGCGTCAACCCCAAGCAGCTCACTTGTTCGCCAGGCTGGACTTGTTTTGGTTTCTTGGCTCGTTCCGTATTGAGGATGGATGGTTGTTTCTTTTACTTCTCCCCAGGAAAAGCCACAGACCTGTGAAATGGTGTCACCACTGTGGAAAACTACAGAAATGCTTTTTTTTTTTCCAAAAATTAAAAATGAAGCCATGGTGACGCACGTCTTTAATCCCAGCAGTTGGGAGGCAAAGGCAGGTGGATCTCTGTGAGTTCGAGGCCAGCTTGGTCTACAGAGCTAGTTTCAGGACACAGAGATATACAGAGAAACACTGTTTTGGAGAAAACAAAAACAAAAACCAACATAAAAAAAACAGCTGAGGCTAGCTTGTGCTTGAAGAGATGGCTCGGGGGCAAACAGTACGCACGGCTCTTGCGCGAGTACTGAGTGCAGAGAATTCTCAGAACAGGCTAGTTCGCTAGACTAGAGCCAAAACCTCATGCTCCAGATTCAGCAAGAGACCCTGCCTCAAAATATAATGCATGGAACAATGCCCAAAGATGCCCAGTGTCAACCTAGGCTTC
>NC_022023.1:2391682-2428449 GCF_000317375.1 Microtus ochrogaster
CTCTCTCTCTCTCTCTCTCTCTCTCTCTCTGTTTGTTTGAGACAGGGCCTCTCTATGTAGCCCTGGCTGTCCTGAAACTCTCTATATAGACCAGGCTAGACTTAAGCTCACAGAGCTATCCCTGAGTGCACCACCATGCCCAGCTAGTATTTGTGTCTTTTAAACTTTAAAAAATATTTTAGTATTTTTAAATTTTGTGTGATTGTGTGATTGTGTGTGTGTGTGTGTGTGTGTGTATACGCACATGTCAGTGTACTGCCTGCAGCAGCTGGAAGATGGTGTGGGATCCCCTGGAGCTGACATTACAGCGGATAATACAGAGCCCCTGTGGATACTGGCAACGGAATTCGGGTCCCCTGCAAGAGCCATACTTGCTCTTAAAATCTTAATCATCTTTCAAGTCCCTAAACTTTTTTTTAAAGTTAATATCTATTTCTAAACTAGAAATAATTTTGGTGAAAAGGGTGTTTAAAATCCACTGGATGAGGCAGGAGCAATGGCTCTATAAAATCGCTTGCTGCACAAACGTGAAGATCTGCATTTAAATCTCCAGCATCCACATGAAAACGAAGGATAGTGGAATACATTTGTGGTATTATCTAACACCCTGTGTATGCTGGGGATGTGCATATCTTAGTGGCTTTTGTTAGGACCATGACCAAGGCAAGTCATAAAAGAAAGTGTTTGCCTGAGCTTCCCTTTCAGAAGGTCATGGTCCACTGCAGCAGAAATAGCCGAGAGCTCACATCTTGATAAACAAGGAGACAGTAGAGAGAATGCTGAGAGTGGCCTTGGCTTTTGAGAAGTCAAAGCCAGCACACACACACCCGTGACACACCTCCTCCTCCAGCAAGGCCACACCTCCCAATCCTTCCCAATCTACCAACTGGTGACCAAGTATGCAAACCTATGAGTCTCTGAGTCATTCTCATCCGAACCACCACAACGCACACAGATGCCAGTGCTCGTGAAAGCCAGGCATGGTGACTCACCCTGGAGCTGGAGCTACAGGCTGTGAATGAGCTGCCTGACGTGGGTTCTAGGAACCAAACTCCGGTCCCTCTGCAAGAGCGGTAAGCACTTGTAACCTCTGAGTCACCTTCCAGCCCCTGGCACGTACGTGACCCCAGAGTTGATGGAAACACGGGATTCTGGTAGGCTTGTTTGTCACGTGAAGGGGATACCTTAGGGACACCTCTGGCCGCCGCATGTACACACGTGGTTATATGCAGCTGCACATGCATGTACCCACGTGCACATATCACATGCTAAACAAATAAACAAGCTAAATGGCTTTTACAAGAGTGGAAAATAAAAGCATACATTTTAAATTTAAACATACACTCTGAAAATAGAAATAAAAACCGAAATGGAAGGTTTGAACCCAGAGCCAGCTCCTGCAGCCTCTGAGGAGCCTTTCCACCAGGCAGGTACCAGGTCTTCATCCCCTGTGCAGCTGAATGCGGGTTGGAACTGAAGCACAGAGAGGAGTAGCCTGCAACCCACAGAGCAACAACGCCAACGGTAACGGGACCAATCCTCTTTGTTGTTGTTGTTTTGTTTATCGAGACAGGGTTTCTCTGTGTAGCCCTGTCTGTCTTGGAACTCACTCTGTAGCCCAGGCTGACCTCGAACTCACAGAGATCTGTCTGCCACTGCCTCCGGAGTGCTGGGACTACAGGATTTCGCCACCACTGCCGGGTGGGACCAGTCCTCCTTTTGTGGTCTATATAGTCCAGCTTCTCCTCCCCTACTTGATTCAATGAGGGGACAGGCAAGGCAGGTGCTTGTTACACTTGAGGACACCAAGACCCAGGAAGATGCTGAGTCTCTCAAGTGTTGTACCAACTTTATTTGACCAGCAGCCGCAGCTGGGCCTAGGAGAACTGGGAAGAAGGTTGCAGTGAGTCAGAGGCTCTGAGGCCCCGTGTGTCATCTCTGCTCTGTGCTGTGTCCAAGTCAGCAGCGGAGCCAAGAGTTCTGCTCATCGCTGTGTAGGACTTAGCTCTGATCTGCTGCGAAAGCCAAGCCGCTCAGGAACTAACACGGGGAGAGCAAAACAGGACTCTTGTCTGCTCCCTCCTAGGCTCCGACTTAGTCCCGTGTCCCACGTTACGGTGGACTTTCTGACTTTGAGTGCTCCGGCTTTCCACCAGAATAGTTGATATTCGTCTTCATAGTGGCAAAGAGAGTTTTTGTTTTGTTTTGTTTTGTTTGATTGGGTTTTGAGACAAAGTCTCGCGTTGTAGCCTGGCTAGCCTTAAACCCTAGCTCTTCCTGTCACAGCACCCAAGTGCTGGGATGACAGATATGTTAACATGCCCGGTGCTTTCATTTATTTCTTGCTATCTATGAACAGGAATAATATTTGCATATATAAAAGAAACAAGAACAAGTTTTAGTGAGTAGCTGTGAATCCTGGCCCCATACTGCTCTCTGAAACATTGAGTTGGCATGTGTTGGCATGACTTGGCATGTGTTGGTGTGAGTTGGCATGTGTTGGCTGAGTTGGCATGTGTTGGCATGAGTTGGCATGTGTTGGCGTGACTTGGCATGTGTTGGCGTGACTTGGCATGTGTTGGTGTGACTTGGCATGTGTTGCCTGAGTTGGCATGACTTGGCATGTGTTGACATGACTTGGCATGTGTTGACATGACTTGGCATGAGTTGGCATGTGTTGGCATGCGTTGGCATGTTCTGCCACCATAGATACACACACTGAAAGAGATTTTAATTTTTAAATGATTTCTTGATTTTTATTTCACGTGTCCTGGTGTTTTGCCCACATATATGTCTGTATGAAGGTGTAAGATCCTCTGGAGTTACAGATGGTTGTGAAATGCCATATGGGTGCTGGGTCCTCTGGAAGAGCAGTCGGTGCTCTTAACTGCTGAGCCATAGCTCCAGTCCCGAGATTGGTCGATTTTTTAAAAGAAGTACAATAAAGGAAAAAAGAGTCAGGAGATGGGAAGAGAACCAGCCCCGTCCTGTGCTCTGGAGTCCCAGAGTCTAGAAGTGTTCAGCCTGCCTTGGCTCATCAAGACCGCTCAGCAGGCAAAGGTGCCTGCTCCCAAGCTCAACCTGAGTTTGATCCCCAGGACCCACATGCCAGGAGAAAACACCCTACTAAAAGCTGTCCTCTATTTCCACGTGTGCACCATGGCACTCAGGTGTGTTTGCACACATACTCACACTCACAAGAGTAGATAAGTTAAAAAAAAAAAAATAATCGGGGGCTGGAGAGATGGCTCAGAGGTTAAGAGCATTGCCTGCTCTTCCAAAGGTCCTGAGTTCAATTCCCAGCAACCACATGGTGGCTCACAACCATCTGTAATGGGGTCTGGTGCCCTCCTCTGGCCTGCAGGCATACACACAGACAGAATATTGTATACATAATAAATAAGTAAATAAATAAATATTTAAATAATAATAATAATCGTTCCTTTTGCCACACTGTTAAGTGAGAAGACCCTGTCTTAAAACGAAGAGAGAAGAGAAAAAATGGAAGTGAAGGGAAGGGGAGGGAGGGGAGAGAAGGCGCAGAGGAGAGGGGATGAAAGGGGAGGGGAGGGGAGGGCAGAGCTCAGATAAGGATGACAAAGTATCTGGATCCAAGTCTGTCTAAACAGGTGCCTAGGTCTGTTGTTGTTGTTTTTCCAGACTGAGTTAAACTTCTTTGAAACTAGCGATTCTGAGAGAGCCTTTAGCCATGCAATCCCCTTCTCCCCTCTCCCCTTCTTCCTCCCTCCCCCCTCTTTCCCCCCTCCTTTCAGAAGCACTAAACCAAATCCCTGTTTTTGCTTCACACAAAGCAGCTCCCAGCCCTCTTGGTGTATATCTGCTGAATCCTTGGTCATTTCTCAGAATCTTCACAAAGACAGCTTTCCCCTGGTGACATACATTGGTGCCAGCCATTAGATAAGTGTTCAGGGCTGCAGAGATGGCTCAGCTGTTAAGGGCGCTGACTGCTCTTCCAGAGGACCTGGGTTCAATTCCCAGCAACCACATGGTGGCTCACAACCACCTCTAACTCCAGTTCCTGAGGATATAATACCCTATTCCAGCCTCTGAGGGTACCAGCCAAGTACCAAGTATATAGACATATATGTAGGCAAAACATTCATACACATAAAATAAAAATAAATAAATAAAATTTAAAGATTAAGTTTTCTTTACTTTGTCACCAAAGTATTTACATAATAGAAAATGTAGTATACATATAGGTACATTTTCTTACCCACATGTTTTTTTTAGTTTTCAACTAACAAGTATCTATGCCAAGTATACAGGTGGCTACCAATAATCTATATCAAGAATTTTCCTGTGCCATTAAAGACTTCTTAAATGTCCATTCTTCTTAGCCAGCATAGAATATACAACCACAGAGTTTTGGAATGAACCTTAATTCGTGAGCACTCAGTTGGCTCTTAAGTTTCATGAATAACGGCAGACACATCGTGCTGTCTCAATATCTCGTCATTTCCTTAAGACTGATTCTCGGAAGGAGAATTCCTAAAGGAATTTCAGATTTTTACCATAATGAAAATCCAGGAAGAAATGGATCTCTTCCTACCTTAGGAGCCTGTGCGTCCCCTCTGACCACTTGAACAGCAGCTGACACACCTTCTGAGAGCAGAACCATACACTCTTCTATCTCTTCCCAGCGTCCCTCCTGGGCTGCCCTAACTGGCCTTTAGACTCACCAACAGTGGCCTTGCTCTGATGCGCAGGGACCAATCAACCCCTAAGCCCAGGGCCAAATGCTTACCGGGACTTTCTGAAAAGAGAGTACACGGAGTCACTTTAAAAGGGAGAGCCGCCAAGATATGAAAGGCCGGGCTAATCATGGCCAAGTTTTCTTTTCAAAGCCCTTCTCTTGTGAACTTTCCTTTCACCTTTTTCACGAGCATGTGCACGTGAAAATGTTAACTGACTGAGAAAAACAGCGAGGTGCGTTTCCCGGATTCGGTGCGGGGCCAGGGATTTGCTGGTTCCCGGAAACGCAGCTGTGAAAGTCCTGGCGCTGCCACACTGCATTCAAATTCCTGGCTGACTCAGAATGAGTCTGCTCCTGAGTCACCGAAAGGGGGGATTATTGATTCCCTCTAGTGAGGCCAATGGGTGTTATCTTCCAATCCGAAAAGTGGGTTCTAACACCAATTGCTGGGGACCACTGTCCAAGAGACATTGTTGACTCGTGGCCAGAATGTCTTAGCAGGCAGAGCGGACCAGAGATTAACCCGGCTGATTCAAAGTCACCACACCATCTCAGAAGTACCATGGTACCCACGGGAGGCCCCTGTCCTGGAAGGGGCTGTGTAGAAAACAGGGAAGCCGTTCTCAGACGCTCTGATCCCAGGACTCCTCTGCGCTACAAATCCTGGAGTAGAGCCATTGTACTAAGAGTTCAAGCCAAAAAAGCTTTTACGTAGTTATTAGTTTTTTTTTTTTAAAAATCTCCTGCTACATCCTTTGTAATTACCAATAAGAATTAGATTGTGTCAATAGAAGAATGGATGAAGAAAGTATGGAATATATACATATTAGAGTACTACTCAGCAGTAAAAAACAAGAACTTCTTGAAGTTTGCGTACAAATGGATGGAAATAGAAAACACTATCCTGAGTGAGGTAAGCCAGACCCAAAAAGAGGAACATGGGATGTACTCACTCATATTTGGTTTCTAGCCATAATTAAAGGACAGTGAGCTTATAATTCGCAATCCTAGAGAAGCTAAATAAGAAGGTGAACTCAAAGAAAAACATATAGGCATCCTCCTGAATATTAACCTACATCAGGCGATGAAAGGAGACAGAAACAGAGACCCACAATGGAGCACCGGACAGAAATCTCAAGGTCCAAATCAGGAGCAGAAGGAGGGGGAGCACAAGCAAGGAACTCAGGACCGCGAGGGGTACACCCACATTCTGAGACAATGGGGATGTTCTTTCGGGAATTCACCAAGGCCAGCTGGCCTGAGTCTGAAAAAGCATGGGATAAAACCGGACTTACATAGCAGACAATGAGGACTACTGAGAACTCAAGAACAATGGCAATGGGTTTTTGATCCTACTGCACATCCTGGCTTTGGGGGGGCCTGGGCAGTTTGGATGCTCAACTCACTAAACCTGGATGGAGGTGGGCGGTCCTTGGACTTCCCACAGGTCAGGGAACCCTGATGGCTCTTCAAGCTGATGAGGGAGAGGGACTTAATCAGGGGAGGGGGAGGGAAATGGGAGGTGGTGGCGGGGAGGAGGCAGAAATCCTCAATAAATAAATTAATTAAAAAAAAAGAATTAGGTTGTGTATGTGTGTGCAAAGTAACTATATTCTCTAAACCAAAAGAAGAAAGAGGAAAATAGCTAGCAGAATTGCTTGTGTTCTGCGGTCTTTTCACTATCTGTACTGTGAACTTGCAATTGCGTGCTTACATCTGCCTCCACGTGTGGCCTGCTGCAAGTCTAATGAATAAGAAAATGCAAGCTTTTATGTGTTGCTGGGAAAGGAGGGGGTATCTTAACCACCTTTCTAGACAAGTGTAGGTATGATTTTAGCACTTTTGCTAAGACTTGACAAGGGGAGAGGGTTTTAGACCGTACTGTTTGGTTGGTTGGTCCGTTAGTGTTATTGGCGTTGTGAGAAGAGCTTTCCAGGTAGCCTAGGCTGGCCCACAGCTCTCAGCCTTCCTGTCTCAGTCTTCCCACTGCTTGGGTGTTATACGGAGAGGCCCAATCGCCTGGCAGCTCAGACCCAAAATAATCACACAGAAACTATATTATTTAAATCACTGCTTGGCCATTGGCTCTAGCTTTTTATTGGATAATTCTTATATCTTAATTTAACCCATTTCTATTAATGTGTGCACCACCACAAGGTCGTGGCCTACCAGCAAAGTTTCAGTGAGTCTGTCTCCCATATCCGCTCAATGGTGTCTCTCTGGCTCTGCCTCCTCTCTCCCCGCCTAGCTCTGTTCTACCCTATCAGACCCAGCCAGTTCCTTTATTAACCAATGGCATTCACAGCATATGGAGGGGAAATCCTGCAAGATTGTTTACTAACTTGCTACTGTGGCGCAGCACACATTGTAACCATTTCTGAGCGGACTTTCCAGTTGTACTGAGGTGTGCTCGGCAGTCTGCAGCTGTGCGTCTGCAGCAGAGTTGCTTCTGCTCCAGCTCATTCTGTGGTGGCACCTGATGATGCCGATTCCTTCCCTTTAAGGACGGATCTTGCTGCGTGCCTATCCCTGTCTATCCATTCATCTGTTGATGGAAGTTCTTCCATCAATGCTGAAATAAGTGGTGAGAAGAAACATGCAAAGTGCTTGATGGGGCCCGAGAGGTGGCTCATCCGCCAAGAGCAAGGCTTTCTCAGAAGACCTGAGTTTGGTTCCCAGGACCCTGGACCAGCTGCTCACAACTGCCTGTAACTCCCGCTCTAGGGGATCTGGTGCCCTCTCCTGGCTCTCAAGGGCATCTGCAATTATATATCCCAATATATACATATAATCCAATTATATATATCATTCCCATATCACATAATTTTTAAAAATATCAAATCTTGATAATAAAGTCCTGTAATTGAAGCCAACGTGGTTCTGAGGGGACCGGCTTCTTTTTTTGGTTCCGTTTGTTATATTTTACAGAACCCGCTGTGACACACTTCTGCACAGGCGACATTCTGTCCCTTAATTTTCTAATAAGTAGACTCTAAGAGACGCAAGCACACTGGCGCAGCTGTGACTCAGCCGTACCCTGTGGCTGAGATCGGTGTAAATATTATCTTTCTAAATTCGGTTTCTGTGGCGACACTTTTGTGGGACGTTTGTAGCTACCAAGACAGTTGTCTTTTAACTAAACCTCACGACACTGAGTATAGCTCATTTCCATATTACATGTTCTCCCGTGGCAAAAATAATAAAAAACGTGAGTTCAGTTGTATGTACACTGATGTCCCTATATGTGGAAATAAGAAGATGTCACATCCTGTAGCTGAAGGCAAATGCTCTAGAATTATCCCTCATATCCTCGCTGTGTGAGTGGAGGAGAGACGCTTCTGTTTCAGTTTCCTAATGTTTGAATAAAGAAAACCTACTACCCGCCATACACTGGGGCTTTAAAGACCCACTGAGGCAACCATACGCCTGGAACACAGTAAACAATCATTACCGCTTTCGCCTTCCTGCTCTTCCTGGCAAATCTAAATGGCTTAATGGTTTCTTTGAGAGTCCAATAAATCCACAAATATCATTTCTTAGCACAACCTGTCTAGCGCCCAAGACACACCTTTTTTAGAAAACCAGAATAGACACTTTTAAAAACTAGACAATTTTGTAGGTTTGCAACTTCTTAATTAAAAAACCAATTTTTACTATATTGTGTATGTGTGCGTGCGTGTGTGCATGTGTGTGTGTGGTGTGTATGCACACTTGTGTCATGGCATGCTTGTGAGGGTCAGAGGACAAGCGGCAGGAGTTGCCTGGTGCCAGCTGCTTTTACTAAGCCAGCCCGTAAGTTAATTCTTCCTCCCAAATCCCGATCTGGGACCTCTGGACCACATAGTGATTCTGCCTGCTTGCCCGTGGACTCGAGAGCCCCACACACGGTAGCGAGAGCCCTGCTACCGAGCTCTACCCCCAGCCCCAAGAGTTAGCTCTGTTATTGTTGTTTTGAGGCCCCGTCTAGCTCTGTAGCCCTAGACTGGTGTGGGACACACCGCGTAGCCCAGGTTGGCCCTGAGCTCATCCTCCTCCTGCCCTCCTCTCCTAAGCACTGGGGTGATAGGCGTGTGCCGCCAGGCCAGCCTCTCGTGGTGATTCTGTTTTTAATTATTGTTAAGGAACTTCTTTAGTAGTTACACTATTAGAATTCCCTACCCATGGCATACAAGGATTCCAAGACCACTATTTTCAACAGTTTTTTTTTTTAAAATTATAATAAGCCATTTCAGAAGTTAGGAAAGGCTGGCCACGCAGGTGCTACTGTCAGCTGTTCTCAAGGCTCTTCAGAGAGGAGTGGCCTGGACACACCATGCTGAATTTTGGGGTCACCAGCACCTGAGACCGGGTAAGCTGTGTGCCGGGGAGGAAGGACAACAGAGCGCTATGACTCTGACACCTCCTGCCTCTCTGACTGGACCTGGAAAGGCAGCCTTCACGCGGCTGCATGGCCACATTTTCCCAGATACGTTTCCGAAGTAAAATCGCTTCATCGCAGTCAATTAAGATCACCTTTGGTTTCCACTGAGAGGATCCTGCGCGGAGGATCGCACGGAAATGACTACAGCTTTTCGAGCATGCTGCCAAGGGGAAGTGGAGTTGAGGGTACCTTGAATTCTGATTGAGTTGGAGATTATTATAGATGAAGATATAGGCCTACATGACATAGAGCTGTTGTTTCCTTTTTTTCTTATCCCTCACTCAATAGCCCAGGTTGCCCCAGGACTCACTACTAGGTAGCCCAGGCTGGTCTCTAACTCACAATCATTATTTTGCCTAATCCTCTGGAGGGCTAGGGTTCCAGGCATAAGACACCAAGCCTGGCTGAGTTGGATACATTCTGTGGTTCAGAATAACTCTTTTTTTTTTAATTTTTTTTATTTAATTTTTTTTATTGAGAAAAGGAAAAAAAAAAAGTTTCCCCCTTCTCCCAGCCTCCCATTTCCCTCCCCTTCCTCCCACCCTTCTCCCCTTCCCCCCACTTCTCTCCCCCTCCCTCTCCAGTCCAAAGAGCAGTCAGGGTTCCCTGCCCTGTGGAAAGTCCAAGGTCCCCCCCCCTCCGTCCATATCTAGGAAGGTGAACATCCAAACTGGCTAGGCTCCCACAAAGCCAGAACATGAAGTAGGATCAAAACCCCGTGCCATTGTCCTTGGCTTCTCATCAGCCCTCATTGTTCGCCATGTTCAGAGACTCCAGTTTTATCCCATGCTTTCTCAGTCACAGTCCAGCTGACCTTGGTGAGCTCCCAATAGATCAGCCCCACTGTCTCAGTGGGTGGGTGCACCCCTCGTGGTCCTGACTTCCTTGCTCATCTTCTCCCTCCTTCCGCTCCTCATTGGGACCTTGGGAGCTCAGTCCAGTGCTCCAGGGTGGGTCTCAAGTCCAAATGGATTAAAGACCTCAATATCAGCCCGAAAACACTGAACCTGATAGAAGAGAAAGTGGGAAGTACCCTACAACAGATGGGCACAGGAGATCGCTTCCTATGTATAACCCCAGCAGCACAGACATTAAGGGCAACATTGAATAAATGGGACCTACTAAAACTGAGAAGCCTCTGTAAAGCAAAGGACACTGTCACTAAGACAAAAAGGCAACCTACTGACTGGGAGAAGATCTTCACCAACCCCGCAACAGACAAAGGTCTGATCTCCAAAATATATAGAGAACTCAAGAAACTAGACTTTAAAATGCTAATTAACCCAATTAAAAAATGGGGCATTGAACAGAATAACTCTTACATGGAGTCACCATCAGCCATTCCAGATCCCCAATCTGTGGTCCCCAACCACATCCAGGACCGTCCACACTGCCCACTGTACCAACAGAACCAGCACCGACAAGACGGTGCTAAGCTGTTGGTACCGACTAATGTTCAATCCGGTGTATACTGCTGTGCCTATCAAGACAGGAATGGGGCAATGGAGAATCAAAGACCGACAAGGATGGAGTCTCGAGCTCATCTGTGGGGAATCCTTCCAATCCCTGCAGTCATCAGATGTGTAAGAGTAGAATGGGAGGAGCTGTAACTCGCTGGAGGGTGGAAAGGCAGGCTCTCTAAGGTCAGAAGCATACTCAGTAACACAGTATCCACCCAGTCAGATGGCCTTTTTGTTGCTTTCGTTTTAGATGAGGTGTGTTTTCTTGTTTGTTAGCGTTTTTCCATCAGGAACCGAGAGGGGAACAACCATGACCTTGGAAACCCTGAGAACCAGGTGGAAAGCACAGCATTCCCAGCTGTAGGCCTGGACCTCGGGAGCCCGAGGCCTGCGTGTTGGACGAGCTTGGGCTGTGTTGTGAGTTCCAAGCTGGCTACAGGTGAGATTCTGTCTCCAAAATGAAAAACAAAACAAAACAAAAAAGACAGTCCTCGTTCGTTCTCTTTAAGCCTTCTCCTTTTTTAAGACAGGGTCTCATGTATCCTAGGCTAGCCTCCACCCACGCCGTATAGCAGAGGATGGCCCCGAGCTTCTTTGTGATCCTCCTGCCTCTACGTCCCGGGGGCCACCACACCTGACTGATATAACACTGGGGACTGAACCCAGGACAGGAACTCTGCCACCTGAGCCACAGCCCACCCTAAACCTCTTTCTCCTGTTGGGACAGTTGGGACTGTCCAAAAGAAGGATAAAACAATTAAATGCTGGAAAGGGGGTCACACAGGGGATATACCTTTTTCGCATGTTCACAACAAAGCCGGGGTTCACACACAACTCCAAAATTAAATGCACAATCTCTACAAACACATCCTAGTAACTCATCTCCTAAAGAGCTGCCTTGCCCTGGTCCTCGAAGCTGACCTACTCCCTGCCCACAACAGAGCCTAGACAGGGTCAGTCCAGACCAGCAGGCTCTTTTTTATCATGGAGGACCTAACCCCGGACCGTCTGGACCAGATACTCTCTGCCAGTTTGGGGAGTCACCACTTGACTTTCCTGGAGCTCCGTCTCCTGTCTATCTCAAGAAGACAGCCTAATAAAATAAATCCAGACAGACTTTCACTGCTTCCAGGGACACAGACTGGTGGTCCGACCTTGTGTACCCGGGAGAGAAAGGCAGGAAGGTCGAGTTCACACTACAACTCAACAGCTCACCTCTGTCATGAAGACATCACAAGAAATGCTGTAGATATTCGCCTCCAAATAATCTGCCCCTTTTTTCAGAGGGCTGAGGGAACAGTAAGACAGAGTCTCAGGATGAAGACCAAGCTGGTTTCAGCTCTGGAACAATCCTGTTCCTAGCTCCCGCGTGCTAGGATTTCAGATTTGCACCATCACCACACCTGACTAAGATCCGTCTTTGTTTCGTTTTGTTTTACGAAACATGTGTGGCCCAAGCTGGCCTCCAACTACTGACCTTGATGTTCTGGACCTCTGCCTCTACCTCTTCGGTGTCAAGGTTCCAAGTGTGCCCCATGTTTGCAGTGCTGGGACTGAATTTAGGGCTTCCTATCTCTGAGTATATACCAACTTAGATATAGCCCCAACCCCATTTAATTTTTTGCTTGTTTGTTTTGTTTTGCTTTGTTCGAGACAGGGTTCCTCTGTGTAGCTTTGGAACTAGTTCTGGTAGACCAGATTGGAGATCTGCCTATCTCTGCCTTACGAGTGCTAGGATTAAAGGCCTGTGCCACCACCGCCCACCTAATTTTTAAAAATATTTATTTACTAGGAGAGGTCAGAGGACAACTGTGGGTAGCTGGTTTTCTCCCTCCACCAATGTCAGTTCTGGGGACTAACCTCAGGCAGCCAGACTTGGTACCCACTGAGCCATCGCTGGTTCCCGACCCATCAGGTTTTAAGACGAATCTTCCGAGAATCTGCTTTACCGGCTCCCTTGCAGTTTGTGGAGGTGAAGTTCAGAGGAAGCGGCTCTGTTTCTGGAGTTTTCCCGAGGTGTGCCCACTGCCCTCCCAGGTCGCGCCTCCCCCACGCTCGCAGTTCAGAGAACACAGTCAGCACCCCGAGGAGCGCGAGCAAGGTGCGAAGACGTGACAAACATCAGCGCCACCTTTTTAATTTAAAAAAAAAACTGGGTCACAGATCTGAACAGCAGTGAAGCACAGCTGCTTTCAGCTTTTTTTTTTCTTCCCGACAACAAGGTCTAATTATAAGCCGCGAGAACAACTAAATCAGATCTGTGCGTGTGACCCCGTTACACAGCGTCATCTTTGGCAGGTGGCTTTGACACGAACTGGACAGCGCCTAGTCAGAATGGAGGCCGTCACCAATTTAACTCAACAGAGTCCCACGTCCTTAATGTTCGCGGCTGGAGATACGCAGAACGCGGTAAAGGTGTCCGGCTACCATGCCAACCCTAAGGCAAAGTCCGGTTGCCTCTGCCTGACCTCACTCTGGGCAAGAGTTAAGGGCTTCCTTCCGAGCACCGTTGACTCCCGGAGGAGGCCTTGTCTCCTCACTTTCTGTTCTGAGGCTTTACAAGAGTTGATGCTGCTGCTCCCGGGAGCCAAAGAACTCATTTCAAACCAGATGCCCATGGACCTTGGAATTCTGTGGGCCATTGGCTCCCGGGAGCCAAAGAACTCATTTCAAACCAGATGCCCATGAACCTCAGAATTCTGTGGGCCATGAACAGTCTATCCCCGGCAGACAGCAGCGTGAAGGAAGGCTGGTCACTGAAGGGGTTCCCCTTTCTGGCTCCTGCTCCCTCCAAGCTACCCTCCTCCTCTCTCCCCACTTCCCATTTCTCCCCACTTCTGCCGTTGGTGGTGCGTTCTAGTCCCCACTCTCTTTCCCCAGCCTATGGTTACCTAGTTGTTTCTGAGCAAGGAAGCCTGTAACTTTGCAGACCAAACTTTCTCCCTGGCTGCATTCCCAGTCTTTGTAGCTGGATGACTCATGTCTGTCAGTGTGGGCAGCAGTGAGGATTCGAGCTTCCGCTGAGGATGGAATCAACAGGCTTGGGGATTACAGTGGTACCACAACACACAGTGAGGAGGGAATGATTGCATGTCCTCCCCAAGACTCCCCTTATTACAGTCTCAGAAAATGAGAATTATCCCTGCTTTTCTGATGAGGAAGTTGACCCAGGACCACAAATGGCCAGTGTGTGGTAGAGCCATGATGTGAACCCACTTGGAGGGACCCCCCAGACCCTGTTCCTTGTCTCCTCCTCCAATCAGAACCTGCTTCTCTTGGAACTGTGCCTGTGGGCTCCTTTGAGCTTTGGGACAAATCATTTCATGGCTAAGGATCAGAAAGTTGGCCCCGAAACAAGGCTCTGTGCCGGTGCCCTCAAGTCCTGAGGACGTTAATCACTCACTGAGAATTTGGATGACATCATGGTTGTCAGTTTCTAAAGATGTCTTTAAAAGTTTCCGTTTGTGACCTGCCTAGGCTCACCTCAAAGTAAGGAGACAGCTGTGTGCCTCTCCGTGGCGTCTTGGGGCGCAGACTCCCCTTTATCTGTGTTCAAAGCCCCTAATTTAGGACCAACCAAGCCCATGGCAGTTGGTCCCGTTCATTAATCATCTCCGATAGCCTAGATAGCATTTGGTGGGGGATCTCACTCCATAGACCAGGCTGGCCTCCAGCTCACAGAAATGCATCTTCTACCTCCCAAGTGCCAGGACCTCCATACGCAGTATGATAGCCTTTTTAGTTACAAGTTTTTTATATAACTGGTTTATACAAGGCCATTTTCGTGTACATATAGAATTAACTTTGAGGCTGTTTTTCCTGTACCCCATTACTCCCCCCTTCTTTCCCCTCTCTTTTCCCACCTCCCCCTCCACTCCCTCTTGGTTTCTCTGCAGATAGTTTTGCTTCAATGATTTCAAGTCGGTGTACATGTATGGCTTTATGAATCTATAAGGTCTAGGATCCACAAACGAGAGAAAATACACAACACTTGTCCTTCTGACACTGACTTGATTTGCTTAATTTGATTAGCTCTACATTTTTCTAAATAACTGTTCTTGCCGGGCGATGGTGGCGCACGCCTTTAATCCCAGCACTCGGGAGGCAGAGGCAGGCGGATCTCTGTGAGTTCGAGACCAGCCTGGTCTACAGAGCTAGTTCCAGGACAGGCTCCAAAGCCACAGAGAAACCCTGTCTCGAAAAACTAAAAATAAAATAAAATAAAATAAAAAAAAATAAATAACTGTTCTTTATAACTGAAAAGTGTTCCATCGCGTACATCCATTTTCTTCACCCATCCCTCCATTGCTGGGCACCTAGGCTGGCTCCGTAACTTAGCCACTGGGAGCAGAGCAGCAGAGACCAGTGATGCATGCACAGCTGTCTCCGCAATGTGCTGACTCAGACCCTCGGGTAAATATCCCCGAAATCGCTGGGTCACGTGGTAAATCTATTTTCAGCACTCTGAGGACCCTCCCTAGTGACCGGACTAGTTAACATTCCCACCGGCAGTGGACAAGGGTTCCCTTTGGACAAACAGTGGTAGCCAGTGTGTGCTGGGGGGCAGGGAGGGAATCTCAGTGTAGCTTTATTTGCATTTCTCGTTGGCTCAGACGACCAGCACCTCACTTACTCATGACAATCCTGCAAGGACGACCTTGTCGTTTCTGTTTCATGGATGCAGACTCAAAGGGGCAAAGTCCCGTGTCACTGATGGTTCCCAGAGATCACACCTGAACTGGATCCTGGAGGATGCACTTGAAGGAGGAAAACGTGATCACAGGTCTCATTTATCCGTGTGACATCATCAGTCCTAGCAACAGGCAGGGGATGGAGAGCCGGGGTGTAGTTGTTTTTTTCACTCTTTGGGGGCACACCACCTCACTCCCAAATAAATACACAGACTCATTCTCACTTCTGAATGCCCGGTCTCAACTTGGCCTGTCTCTAGCCAGGTTTTCTAACTTAAATTATCCCGTTTCTCTTTAGCTACGTTTTGCCTCTGGGCTTTTTACCTTTCTTTATTCTCTGCACCTCTCTTTCCTTCTTATCCCATGGCTGACTGTGGCTGGGCCCTGGCACCCTCCTCTCCTTCTCCTTTCCCTTCTCTCTTGCTTAGATTTCTCCTCCTATCTATTCTCTCTGCCCACCAGCCCCGCCCATCCTCTCTCCTGCCTTGCTATTGGCCATTCAGCTCTTTAGTAGACCAACCAGGTGTTTTAGGCAGGCAAAAGTAACACAGCTTTACAGAATTAAACAGATGCAACATAAAAGAATGCAACACATCTTTGCATCAATAAACCAATATCCCACAGCATAAAGGAATATAATACATCTTAAAGTGATGTTCTATAACACAGGGCCTGCTTCTACCTAATTCAACAATGATATTTTTCTTTTTCTTTTTTTAAATTTTATTTATTTTTTATTGAAAAGATATTTTTCTTTTCTTTTTTTTTATGAATTGATCATTTATTTTTCCCAGCCTGATTACAATTTCCACTGCCTCCTCTTCTCCTAGTCCCTTTCCTATCCCCACCCACTAATTCTTTCTCACCAGAAAAAACACATAGCAGTCAGTCATGGCATATCAAGTCGCAGTGAGACTAGACACGGCCTCTGTTAAGGCTGGAGGAGGCAACCCAGTAAGAGGCAAGGGTCCCAGAGCAGGCGACGGAGTCAGGACAGCCCCTGCTCCCTCTCAGCAACTTTCTTTTTTTTTTTTTTTTTTTTTTTTTTTTTTGGTTTTTTTGGGGCAGGGTTTCTCCGTAGCTTTTTCGGTTTCTGTCCTGGAACTAGCTCTTATAGACCAGGCTGGTCTCGAACTCACAAAGATTCCGCCTGTCTCTGCCTCCCGAGTGCTGGGATTAAAGGCGTGCGCCACCACCGCCCGGCAGCAACTTTCTTAAAAGAAACTGAAATCTTTCTAAAGCATTCGACTCAGCTTTCTTAGAAATGATAGCTCGGCCTCTTTTTATTCGTATTTCCCAGTCGGATGCTATTTTTAATTGAATGTCACAGTGTGGGCCTGGAAAACAGTGCTTTGTTAACCAGCGCCATTGGCTCCTGGTGAGCACACAACTCAGCCCCAAGCTAACTTCCCAGTGCCTCATCTGCAAAATGATGTTGTACGGAAACAGGGACTATTTAAGGGGCTCAGAGTGCCCCCCCAGCATGTTCAGGGTTGTTTTCCAGAAGGCATTGGGCCACTCAGAGAAACTAAGTTTCCCCGTTGCACTAGTTAAGGTTCTCTGGAGGAACAGAATGTACGTATGGGATTTATAGAATGAACACACACATATCAGAATGGCTCACAGGCTGTGATCTAGCCAGTCCAACACTGGCTGTCTACCTGTGGAAGTTTCAAGAATCTAGTATTTGTTCAGTTCATGAGTCTCAGCGGGTCTTCAGTGTATGCTAGAGTCCCAGAGAAGTGGGCTCTAATGCCAGTGAAGGGATGGACTTGCCAGGGAGAATGAAGGCAAGCCGGCGAAGGGAACAAGCGTCCTTCTACATTCTTCATATAGGCTGCCAACAGAAGGTGTGGCCCGTTTTAACGGTGGATCTTCCTGCCTCCAAAGATCCAGACTGAAAGTGTGTCTTCCCACTTCAGATGGCTTAATTAAGAAAAAAAAAAATCCCTCACAGGTGTACCCAGTCACTCGGGTTTCAGTGGTTCCAGACATGGTAGTCAAGGTGACAACCAAGAGCAGCCGTCACTCCTGTATTATGGGGGGCTCACAGTTTCCAAGGTGTTTAGTGGTGTGTAGTGACCCATTCCAGGGGTCAGGCTGACCTGCCGTCTTGTATCTTAAAAATCGATGCGTTTTATAACTGTGTGTGTGTGTGTGTGTTGAAAGTGTGTGTGGATACATGAGTCACAGGGAGGTCAGAGGACAAAGTGTGAAATGAGTTCTCTCCTTCCACCTCGATGTGGGTACAGGTGACTGACTCAGGCTAGGCATGTGTGGCAAGCACCTTTTCCTGACAGCCCTGGCTCCAACCCTGTCTTTTGACTCTTTTTTTTTTTTTTAAAAGATTTATTTATTATGTATACAACATTCTGCCTGCATGTATGCCCACATGCCAGAAGAGGGCGCCAGATCTCATTACAGATGGTTGTGAGCCACCATATGGTTGCTGGGAATTGAACTCAGGACCTCTGGAAGAGCAGCCGGTGCTCTTAACCACTGAGCCATCTCTCCAGCCCCTGTCTTTTGACTCTTAATATCTCGGGACAGTTTCCCCCGATCCCATTACATCTTTTTGTTTCTGTGTTTCTTCTTAGGATGCTGACTTGCTGATGAAGCTAGTTTGGCTGTTTCACAGACCACCCCAGACTCTGGGTTTGTCTGTTTGTGCCCTTGAGCTGTTAAACCTCTGGGGCTGAGCCTGTCTCTCCATGGCTGCGCACACACGCTCCGAGCGCTTTCCGGCTTTACTCTCTGGACCGCACGCGAGGCTGGCCAGAAGGAAAGACAGACAAGAGAATGAGTGATTCTCCAACAGCGCTGGCTGTGTTTGGGAAGAAGCTACGGTAGCAAAGAGCCTGTTGAGGGTTTCTAGGCTGGGGTAGTCGGAGCACAGAAGCGGGGAAGAGGGAAGGGACAGAAGGTTTCCTTTTCTGCGTGTCCAGATCGCCTGAGGGCCTAAAGAAATAGATGCAGCAAGGAAGCCTCTCACGATTCCCTGCACCTGGGACAGCCGGAACCCAGGGCAAGCCTTACATCATGAATGATGTCACCTTATTGATCTCATTTCCAACAGACAATGGAAGAATTTCTTCTTGCCCAGCCCTCCCCGTGGTCGGAACCAGAAGCTTTATCGTGGGACAACTGGGAGAGCCTCGAGGACAAAGGCCAGTTGTTGGCCTTTGTTGGCCTCCCCTGAGCTGAGAGCGGCTCACAAAGCCATCTTTCTAAGGAGTCCGCCTAGGACCGATTGTACAGCGTGGGGCAGGTGCTCGCGCGTAAGAAAAGCCGGCCGGACTCGGTTGGCTTTTTCCCCTCCTCTTTTTAAACCAACTTTCTCCTGAATCTGCCCTCTCTAAAAGTCACCAGGACAACAGGAGGGGAAAGTGAGCTGCCCCAACCCCTTTCTTTCCTTGTCCACCTTTTCACGGCGGCATCCTCTGGGATTTCTTTTGAGGGGGAGGCTTTTTTGCTTTATTCTTTCAGGATCCTGCCTCATAGAATCTTCACAAAGAAAACTGGGGCTCCCGTTTATCTCATCCAGCCCACCGCTGCTTCCAGCCATGACAACGCCATGCAGTGTTACTCTTCTCCAACTGGGGCAGCAGCAGAATGAAGCCTGACTTTCCCCACTGATCAAAGCAAATCAAGCCACAATTCAGAGCTTGTTGAGAAATCAGTGGTGCCAGAGAAGATGGTACCTCTCAGCACACAGCCTAAAAACGTGCAGACAGTCAAGAATACCGAAGCCTTAGTGTAAATAACATAAAATAAAACAACAAAACAAAACATTCTCAAGTACATTGTAGAGGGACAGTAGAACCATCTGCAGCATTACCAGATTGTACTTGAACCCTCTGGCCTTTTCTGCTATTGGATTCTAGCTCAGATGAACACCTACAGCCAGGAGCAGATGCATGTAAGTGAAATCCATAAAACCATGTCTACAGAGCACGTGAGTGGACATAGAAAGAACCACACTGCAGCAAGAGGACCTGGCTCGGTTGGTAAAACCAGTTAAGTACTTGCCTTGAAACACACACACACACGCATGTGTGCGCACGCGAGCGCACACACACACACACACACACACACACTGCAGCATGATATGGAAAGGAAATTTCAGTGCCGGAGAGACGGCTCAGCAGTTAAGAGCACTGGATGCTCTTCTAGAGGACCTGGGTTCAATTCCCAGAACCTGTATGGCAGCTCACAACTGTAACTCCAAGATTTGACACTTTCACACAGACATACATGCAGGCAAAGTACCAATGCACATTAAATAAATAGATAGGCAGATAAAAATGAAAAAGGGAAATTAAATAATTAAATAAATAGATAGACAGATAAAAATGAAAAAGGGAAATTTCAGAGCAGCACGTAAAGTTCCATTTTACTTTAAAAATACGCAGTCTACGGATACATATGCCTGTGCATATTTAAACATTTAAAGAAGGCTGGACAGATAGAGGCTGAAGTTTTAATTTAAGCAGAAATCTTCCCTTAGAGAGAAGACTGGGGAGGTAGATTTCACCTCCGCTTCATAGACTTTGAAATTTCTTACATCTATTTTTAAAAAAACCAAGAGTACAAAGAGAATAACTGGGTTGCCGTGAGATAATTAAGAATGTACAAGCGTCTCCTGTGTGCCAGGCGTGTGGTGTTCACGTGGACTCACCTGTTCCTGCTGTCTCCTGAAGCAGGTAGCCGGGCCGGTGCTTGTACCCCACGCTTGTTCTTCAGAAGCCAGTGACTTGACCAAGGTAACGTGGTGTGTACGGAGCAGAGCTGGAAATGAAGCCAGACCTCGCTGATGGCAAAGCCCGCGATCTTCCCATTGGCCCGCGCGGCCAGCCCTGGCTACACAGATGAGCCGGTGAACACACAGTGTTTGCAATTGCGTTTATCTTGAAAGCTGCCGCTGCGGAAATTTTCGAACATATGCAGAAAGGGAAGGAACGATGTAATGAACCAATGATTATGTTAATGTTCTATTAGTGCTGTATTCTCCCACGGGGGGGGGGAGGGGGCACGGGGGGGAGCACTGAGTTTCCTCTGTCTTCCCTTTGCACCTGCCGCTCTGTGTAAGGATATCTTCCTGAACCTGCAGTATCAGCGCTGCGGCCAGCCAGCACGCCCCAAGGATCTCTGTTGTGATAAACCCCATGACAACTTGGGGAGGAAAGGCTGTAGTTCAGCTTCCATGGTCCAATCACAGGCCATCATGAAAGGAAGTCTTGGTAGGAACCAGGAGGCGGGAACTGAAGCAGAGGCCATGGCTGGAGTGCTGCTTCCTGGCTTGCTCACTATGGCTTGCGCAGCCTGCTTTCTGAAAGCGCCCGGACCGCCTGCCCAGGATTGGCACCGCCCACTGTGAGCTGGACCCTCTTGCGGATCAATCCTCAAACAAGGCGATGACTTACAGGCTTGTCTACAGGGCGCTTGGTGGGGGCGCTTTCCCAACTGAGGCTCTCCTCAGAGTGTGCTGCTAGCTTGTGTCACGTTGACAGATCACTAACGAGAACACGGGTGTTTGTAGGCTCACCTGGCTTGTCACCTGGGTGCTGGGAGCCAAACTCTGGTCCTGAGCAAGCCCTCTTAAGTGCTGAGTCAGCTCTCCTGCCCTCCCACACGAATCTTACAGGAAATACTTTAAAGCAAACTCGAGATATGTCATTCATAAATATTTCAATCTCTGAAAGGTAAAAAACAACCCACATCTACAAATGCCATAATTATTCATAATAACATAACAGAAATTCCCTAAAATTACCTAGTAACCAAACCATGTACACTTTTGTCAAAATATATTTATTATATTTGTTAGTATTTATAATTCTCAAGCAGAGGTTCTCAACCTTTCTGATGCTGTAACCCTTTAATACAGTTCCAACCATGAAATTATTTTCATTGCTCCTTCATGACTGTAATTTTGCTGTTATGAATTATAATATAAATATATGATCTGGAGGGTATCTGATACATGACCCCAAAGGGAAAACAACTTGAGTTTTGTTTTTTGTTTTTTTTTTTGTTTGTTTTTGTTTGTTTTTGGATTTTTGAGACAGGGTTTCTCCGTAGCTTTTTCGGTTTCTGTCCTGGAACTAGCTCTTGTAGACCAGGCTGGTCTCGAACTCACAGAGATCCGCCTGCCTCTGCCTCCCGAGTGCTGGGATTAAAGGCGTGCGCTACCACCGCCCGGCCAACTTGAGTGTTTAAGTGTCCTCAAATCCCTGCTGACTTTTTCTTCAGGTCACTGATTTACTGACTCACGTTCTTGGGTACCTCCTCAAGCCTTCTCTCCTGGAGTAGAGAGGACTATCGACTGCTCAGCATGGTCTCAGGAAAGACATGGGGATCAGATCATCTGGAATTGTGTTTACATATGGTTTGTGGGCAACCATTGGGAGCTGGGAACCCAGGTCCTCCTCTGAACCATCTCTCCAGCCCTATTTATCTGTTCATTTAGTTTGTTCGTTATTTTGAGACAGGATCTCACAGTGTAACTCTGGCCGGGTCTGAAATCCACTATCTAGACCAGGCTGTCCTCAAACTCACTTCCGGCCTCTTCTTTCCCGGCGCCAGCATTAAAGGCGCATGCCCTCACGTCCAACTCCTTTTATTTTTTAATTAGAGAAAGCAGATGTTGCTTAACAAAGTGTCCATGTTTATAACCTCGGGGAAAAGAAAGTCTCTTCCAACAGTGGACTCATAGACTGTCTCCAGGAGGTTGGGTTCTGTTGGGAAAGACCCCACTGGCCCACCCAACTCCACCCCGCACCTTTAGGTCTGAGACAGAGCTGGGCAGGGGTGCAGCGTGACTGACTTCCTCTCTGTTTTGATCCCCGCGGTGCACAATGTTTAGATCCCGAGGAAGGAGCCGGTGGACGGGACAGCCCAGCTCCCAGCACACCCGCAGCAACCCTGTTTGTGTCACAGCCACGAAACTGTGGCCGCTCTGCCTGGTCCAGGCGCGACTCTAGGACCCAGAGGAAGCTACAAGGTTGCAGTGTCCCACACAATCAAGAACAGTGTTCTCAGGAAAGACGTGCTAGCAGCCGCGGTTCCCCAAACACAGGAGGCTCCTGACCACCGGCCTGCGGCTGGACAGAATGTTCCTGCGAGGGAAAAGCCTGGCTTTGTGTTGTACAGGGGAGGAAAATTCCTACTGCGGTTGGGAGCCTCTCGCTCGGAACCAGGGTCTCGACTGACACCTAGCGGCCGATTTGCGGAAGAGGGACTGATGCCAGGAAAGCAAGCCCAAAGCTTTGGGTTCCCATGTCATCTTCTGGACCCGCCAGGTTCCCCTCCGGAGGGCCATCCTGAGGCTGGAGCCTCACAAAACCCTAAATATTAGTGTCTTGACAGTAAAATCCCATCACTCTTGTCACAGCTCCAAATGATAGAGACGCAGTTAGAGGAAGAGATCAAGTCACATACAGGACAGTGTGGAAGCCCCGTGGGTCAGAGTCTGCCTAACCTGTGTGAGCGAGGCCCTTGAAGGCAGAGTCAGTAAAGAGACCCCGGAAGGCCTGAGACTGTGGGGGGTTTTGTTTGCTTTATTTATTTTTTTTAAATATTTATTTATTATGTATACAATATTCTGTCTGTGTGTACGCCTGCTGGCCAGAAGAGGGCACCAGACCTCATTACAGATGGTTGTGAGCCACATGTGGTTGCTGGGAATTGAACTCAGGACCTTTGGAAGAGCAGGCAGTGCTCTTAACCTCTGAGCCATCTCTCCAGCCCCTTGTTTGCTTTATTTTGCTTTAACTTCTAAAACTATTATTTCGTTATTTTTTGTGTGTATATGTGTTTTGACTACATACATGAATGTCTGTGTACACAGAAGAGGGCATCTTATCTCTTAAAACTGGAGTTACAGATGATTGTGAACGGCCATGTGGACGCTGGGAACCGAACCCAGATCTTTTGTAAGAGCAGCCAGTGCTCTTGACTGCTGTGCTATCTCTCCAGTTCCTCTGTGTGTGTGTCTGTGTATGTGTGTGTTTGTGTGTGTGTTAGAACTGAGCCCCAAGGCCAGAATGCTGGCACCTCCTCTGTCCCTGAGTTATGAACTCACTCTCTAAAGCTGGAGACTCACATCCCTAAAGATGGAGACAGAACCTGGGTTTTCAGAGCCCAACAGCCTTCATCCAAACCTGCACTGGCTTCTCTGCCTGGAACGCGGCCAGTATCCTGGACTCTCTGAACAGCAGCTTCTGCCTCTTACCTCCTAAAAGAGTCCTTCCTCTGCTTCCAACAGGGGCCACACCTCCCATGAACGTTGTTGTATGGATTGGAGGTGATGTGTTCCGCCGTTTACTCAGGGTTTGGCACATAGTAAGCAGCGGAGTCGCAGCTTGTACTGCCGTGAGTACAAGACATAGGAGGGACCGGCACAGAGGCGCAGCCGGGAGCCAAGAGCGGCCCTAAGAGCCCAAGGCTCTGGGTCAGTTTGAACTCCTAATCTCGTATCACCAGAGAAGCCACTTCCACCCCAGAGCCTCTTGAAAACGTAGACTCCAGAGGAACATTAGTCTATCCTGCAGGCAGTAGATCCATCTGGGGGAGTCTAAAAGTTCCAATGACGGAAGGGAATTTAGCTCAGTGGGAGAGCAGGTGCCTGGCACACACTGAAAACCCCAAACCCAAAACTAATTATTATATCATACTCTGTGCTAAAGCGGAGCCGCTGGGACTGGGGCCACGGGGCTAGGCTTTCTGGAGCTTCCTACACGATTCTAAAGCGCATCCAAGGCTGAGAACCAGTAGGCAGAGTACCCTCTAAAGGCTCTCAAAGGACAGATGAAAAACAATAATTATCTGTAATTATTAGAGATGTAGCCAAGTGTTGCGTGAGAAGTGTCAGGCACCTCACCAGGAGCTCTGGGTGTGCTGTGTGACACTTCCAGTTAGCCTAGGGGTGGGCGTTAAGTGTGGGTGTATTTGTGTGTGCATGCCCATGTGCACACCGTGGTGCGTGTGTAGGGATCAGAGAGTGTATGGAGTCTGCTCTCCCCTGCACGAGGGTTCAGGGGATTACGTTCAGGGGCCAGGCTTCGAACCATCTCGCTGGCCCAGGGGTAGGGATTTTGTAGGAGACATAAGGGACGTCTTCCTTGCCAGGTCTCTCAGTGTGGGAGCTCCCTATCTCGGGCCTCTGTGACGCCAACATGGAAAGTCAATTGCCATGCTCCATTTTGTGTCAGACTCAGATGACATTTGTGTTCTGTTTAGTCCTACTTGTTCGGGGTCAAATGTCAAGATCCTAAAACTTACAGGTGTGTGAAATATTCCTATGAACTTAGAGCAAAGTCTAATTCAGACCAGGTATTTCCAGATAAAATTCAGTTTCCATATATGGGCTATAACACACATTTTTATTAATTTTTCTATTTTGCTTTTTTAAAAAAAGATTTGTGTGTGTGTGTGTGTGTGTGTGTGTGTGTGTGTGCTTGAATGTCTGCCTGTCTGTCTGTCTGAGTGCATGTGAGCACATGGGCCATAGGAATCCAGAAGAGGGATTGGGTACCCTGCAGCTGGTGTTACAGGCAATGTGAGATGCCCAGTGTGGGTGCTAGGACCCAAACTCTGGTCTTTTACAAGTGCAGCAAACGCTCTAACTGCTGAGCCATCTATTCAGCCTCTTTTGGGCTTTCTTGAAGCAAGAGCTTGTTATATGTCGCGGGTTGGCCTGGAATTCGTTATGTAGACCAGGCTGACCTGGCGGCGTTCCTTTGGCCTCTGCCTCCTGAACACTGGGGTTATATCAGCCTTCAGCTTTGTATCACCACGCCCAGCTTATTAAGTATGTTTACACTGAAAACAACAAACAACAAAAAGCAAAAACTTTGTGTGGCCACTGAAGGAATGAGTATGAGGTGCTGCCACCTTGTGGCAGAACGTGCCACACACACGCAGTCCTGCCTAAGGTTGGCAGGCGGTTCAGCCCCAGGAGCCTGCTTCTCTGCCTTGTTTCTGCGGCCTTTCTAGCCTCAGCACTGTTTTGTTTATCCAAACATAAAACAAAGCAAATTGATGTCAGCAGCATGAGAACGATAAGAGACCAAGAGACGGTGACAATGCCGCCCTTCCCTTGTGTTTACTAACGGTCGATATGCCACTGTCAAGTTACTCTCTAAGGACTGAAATTTTACCTAAAAGTGTTTATATCTGTGTCATAGCTGGAGAGATAGCTCAGACGTTAAGAGCGCTGGCTGCTCTTCCAGAGGACCTGAGTTCAATTCCCAGCCACCACATGGTGGCTCACAACCATCTGTAATGAGATCCGGTGTGTATATATATAATAAATAAATATGTGTGTGTGTAAGTGCACTAGTGCCACAGTGTGTGCGTGTGTGTGTGTGTGTGTGTGTGTAGGTTAAAGAACATGTTTGAGGCATTTCTCTCCTTTTTCTTGTGGATTATGGGAATTTCCCTGGTTCACCAGTTTTTGAGGCATGTACCTCCAAACTGAGCGATCTTGTAAACCCTGAGGATTTTTTCTTTGTTTTGTTTTAACGGGGACAATACCGATCTCGTGGTATTGTGTGGTGGTTTTTTCTGTTTTTCTTTCTGAAATGTTGTGTGTCCCACCCAGGGCCTTATGCGTGTTGGGCGGATGTTTTACCACTGAGCTGCACCCCGGCCCTCATCGTGTTGCTGCAAAGGTAAAAGACATGCGTGGTACTGGAAAATGGATAGCAGGCGATGGATGGGACAAGCGCTCCCCCTTGCTCCTGTGCTGTCCCCGGACCGATGTGAACACCTCCCGCTGGGCTTTGAGGCTTGGGACTGTGTGTCAGCGCCCCCAGGTTCTGCTCATGCCCCACTCCTGACCCTTCCATGTGTTCCCGGATGGACCACCGGGACCAGCTCTCTGACGTCATTCCCCACGCTCTCCCTTGCTGCCCCCTGCCGACCAAGCTCCTCCCTTCTGCTGCCTCCGCCTGGGGGCTCCCTCAGGCCTCCACAGGTCCACACACACATCCCGGCTTCTACAGATGTCGGTTCAATGCCTTATCTTCAAAGCCTTCGTGGTGTTCCACACAACCATACAATAACACCAACAGAAACCCCAGCCACCCCCCAGCCGCGACAGCAGTCAGCTTATAGAACAAAATGCAAGAGTCCCACTTCCTTGAAGTCTTAGCGGTGTCTTTCCCCGGCCCCAAGGGAAGTCGGCCCCCATTCCCGCTTTTTCATTATGACTCTACAATTTTTTGTTTGTTTTTTTGGGACAGGATCTCAACACAGCGCCTTGGCCGCCCTTGAACTTGTAGGGATTGCCGCCGCTACTGCCTCCAGAGCGAGCGCTAGGGCTGCTCCTGTGTGGCACCAAGCTTGCCCTTTGAGACTGATTTTCCGATCTCTTGTAAAACAGCAAGGGTGGCCTCAGTTGTCTCTCTAAAGCTAAGCAGTCTTAGCTGTTGACATCACTCTGAAGAGGGTGTAGGTGCTTTCCTGACTCTGATGTAAAATATTCAATATCAAATAATTAACTAAAGCATTGCTTATCATTTTGGGGTCAAATGACCTTTTCTTTTCTGTTTTGTTTTGTTTGTTTTTTAAGACAGGGTTTCTCTGTAGCTTTGGAGCCTGTCCTGGAACTCACTCTGTAGACCAGGCTGGCCTCGAACTCCCAGAGATCCGCCTGTCTCTGCCTCCCGAGTGCTCGGATTAAAGGCGTGCGCCACCACCACCCAAGCCGAATTTATTAAATAATAGTAAATACACAAGCTTCTTGCTGGGTTTGTTGACTACGAATTGCCACGCGGTCTGGATTTCCCTTGGCAGCTGGCCACTGGGAAGCAGGACTTCTTGTATTCCAGTTATTTAGTTACTTTTTTAAAAAAATATTTATTTATTATGTATACAATATTCTGTCTGTGTATATGCCTGCAGGCCAGAAGAGGGCACCAGATCCCATTACAGATGGTTGTGAGCCACCATGTGGTTGCTGGGAATTGAACTCAGGACCTTTGGAAGAGCAGGCAGTGCTCTTAACCTCTGAGCCATCTCTCCAGCCCCCTTTAGTTACTTTTGAGACAGACTCTCGTGAAGCCTGAGATGACCCTCAGCTTCGGACACTCCTGCTTCAAGTACTGGGATTACAGCAATATACCACCACACCTGTTATACTTGATATTAATTACTATCAATAACTGTCTAATGACACGTCAAACATCACAGCAATTGCACCCATATCTATACATATACATAGGTTATAGGATGGCTGCAGAGGGCTGAAGAGAGCCCTGTTCACCAGAGTTCCAAGAGGCCCTTGCTAGAGATGGAGGTGGATACAGGCAGTCACTGGAGGTGGTCAGGTCAGGAACTACCAAACCCAGCTGGAGAGCAATAGAATAACAGAGCTGAGCTGCCCAGGGGCAGAACCATGAAGGCCAGGTATAGCACAAGGTCCAGACAAATGGACAGGCAGACAGACAACAGTGCAAGCGGGCTGCCTCATGCAGAGGGTACCAAGACGGGGTGAAACTTGAGACAGTAAGGAGTTCTGTGCCTGTCAGTCCCCGGACACACACACACCGCACAGTCGGATGACAGGTTGATGGGGCCGTTGCCATAGCAACTTTAGGCATCCTTTTTATAGGGTTCGAGGTGTTCTACCTTCTGTCCGACTGGTATGTATGATCAGTTCTAGAGCCTGGTTTTTCTGATATGGCTTTAAAGACTTATTTTTGTTTATGAGCATTGTGTGCATGTGTGAAGACATGCCGTGTGTGTGCCAGTGCTCACGGAAGGCAGAAGAGGGTGTACGAACCCCTAGAACTGGAGTCACAGGCAGGGTGAGCCCACTGGCCATCTGAGCCAGCTCTCTGGTGCGGTGTTAATATGCCCGTGTGCTACTATGTTACCACTTTTCTTTAGAGCTGAGGTCTTTTAAGGATAATTGATTAGGCTGACTGGTGGTGGGACACGCCCTTAATCCCAGCACTTTGGGAGGCAGAGACAGATGGATCTCTGTGAGTTTGAAGCCAGCCTGGTCTACATAACAGTTCCAGGATGGTCAAAGTCACATAATAGAGAGACCCTGTCTCAAAAAAATCAGAAAAATAATGATTGATTAGGGGCCAGAAAGACGGCTCAGTGGTTAGGTTACTTCCTGTTCTTGCTGAGGATGTGGGTTTAATTCCCAGCACCCACACGAAGGTTTACAGCATCCATAACTACAGTTCTTGGGGATCCGATGCATACACGAAGGCGAGCATTCACATACATAAAATAAAAGTAAATATTTTAAAGAAAAGTATCATCTGTGTCTCACGGCGCTGGGCAGGCCGGTGTGCACGAGATACAGAGCCATTTGCGCTCAAAGTGAACCCAAATGGAGATGGTGAGATGCAGTCACCCAGGGCCTGAAAGCCAATTTTACACAATGTGTGCTAACTCAGGCAGGGCGCAGCCTACTCTTGGAAGCCTACTTGCCTCTCACTGCTTAATTGAAACAATGTCCAAAGTCCATTTGATGACAATGTATATCATGATCTTTAAACCCTAACAAAGTCCAAAAGACAGATTTCCTATATGGGTCTTCCTAGCAGAAGTGACCCCTTGGCACAGTAGGAAATGGATACATTTATAGAACTAATCCTCCAGGGGACTGGGAAAGGGTTCCACTCCCAGGGTTGGTTTTAAAGGGACCTCTTCCAACAGCAGCAGCCAAGAAATGCCTTTTACTTGCCTACATTCTTTGCTCAGGCAAAAGGAAAGAGAAAGGGCTTCATTTCTCTACATGGTTTATATTTTATGAAATAACCTTTTTTTTTTTCTATTGGAGCCACAGAATCTTAGCATTAACAGGGAATTCTCCTTCAAAGTTGAGGCAATCCTCCCGCCTCAGCCACCAGCATGGTAGGGTAACAGATGTGCTAGTCTGGGAATTTTCACTAGGGTTATAAAACTGCACACTGGGATTGGGAAATAGATCTGAACTATGGAGAAGCTCACCTCCCCCCACCATCCCCTACCCGGCTCAGCCCTGTGAACTGTGGATCTGTGGGTGATGGAGCCACGTGGGACAAGACTGAGGTAGGATGGTGCTTAGCCACACGGAACCTCCTGCCTAAGCCAAGCATGGCAACCTTGCCTCTGCTCTGAGCACTGCTCAGTGCGAGGTCGGAGGACCGGAAGTCATCTTCCACTCCTCACTGTGGGCCGCCCAAGTCGGAGAGTTATCGGAGTGTGGTGTTGGCACGGACTCTTGGACTCAGGCTGTTAAAATAACAAGTTTCAATATCAAGACACCACTCACTAAGTACTTTTTGCTCCGTGCTAAGGAGGGGTCCTGTTGTTAGCAGTGGGGGAAGGGCTCCTTTCCTGAGGTCTGCCTGCTTTGGCTGAGATTAAGGAGTGTGCTACCACACCGCAAACCCGGGATTCTTCAGTGCAGAGAAAATTTCAGGGCGAGAAGAGATTTTGTTTGCGCAAGGACAGCAGTAGAAAGACACTCGGGGGAAAGACAGTAGGCAACCACGTGTGGGTGTGGACGTCTCGGGAATTGTAGTTAAGTGGCTGAGTCACCTCTGTGTGTTGACTGTAGAGGCTTTGGGGATTCCATTGCTCAAAATGTAAGGAAGGGCTCCTTCCTTACACACACCCGTCCTTTTTAATGGTTATAGAGACGGCTCGGATAGGATTGCAATCTGATTTAGTAAAACCCTGGGTCACAAAGGTTATGCAAGGGAGATATGTCTTTCACTAGATAGATTTTCTCTTGAGATCACCAGAAAAGTGTAGGTTTACAGCTGGGAAAAGAAAGATTATATCAGCTTAGTCCTTAACTACTGAGCACCCATATTTTATTTCTTTGTAATTTATTTTATTTGGTTTTTCAAGAAAGGGTTTCTTTGTAGCTTTGGAGCCTGTCCTGGAACTAGCTCTTGTAGACCAGGCTGGCCTCGAACTCACAGATGGAAATCTGGACTCGTAGTTGGTGTGGGACTTTCACTCCAGGCTAGCACCCTTCCCACAGCCCCTTAAACTCCCTTCTTTCCATCCTGCCTGGGGGTGACCCAGGAAGATGACCTCTCCAAGGTCCTTCCGGGGTTTCCTTCCCACGCTGGATGCCAACGCAAATAAGCAAAAAATAACTTCTAAGTATTTTATTTTATTTTATGGCTGGAGAGACAGCCGTGGGTGCTGAGAACCGAACTCTTATATTTTTGGTTGTGAGCCTAGCCTTTAACGGCTGAGCCATCTCTCCAGCCCACTTCTAAGTATTTTAATATTTCACGATGAAGATCACAAAGGCATGAATTTAGAGGACTTCAGGCCTGAAAACCACCCCACCCCTCCGCAGGCAAGATGCTTCAGCAGGCGGAGGTGCTTCCCGAGGACCCGAATTTGGTCCTGGGACCCACCTCGTGCAAGGAGAGCTAGAAAACTACTGCAGGTGGTTCTTGGGCCGCACAGGGGATGGGGCACAGTGCCCCCATAAATGGATTTATATATACATATACAAATAAAAATAATAATTCAATGTATGGAATTAAAAATAAAAAACGAGAACCAACATTCAAAGTCTGGACATAGCGGTGATAGCTCAATAATAGTGTGAATATAATTAACAATAATTGCACATGTGAAATGTGTATGTATATATATATACACACATATATATGTATATACACACGTTTATACATACACGTGGAATATATACATATGTGTATATATTAAGTGTGCCATATATAATATAATAATATATATTACATATATATGATATATATTGCACACCTACAAGAAAGTTTTGGGGTAAGTGAAGAAAAGTCAAGGCTCCTACACCCTGTGGCACAGCTCAAACCTGGGTTCTCACGCCCACTCCCAGTTGACTACAGCACCTGCCCGGAGGGACACCTCCTCGCTCCTCAACCTCAGTCTCTCTGTGAGTGGTGGTTTCAAAGATGACCTTCGGGGCTGCGCAGAGTTCAGTTTCCGGAGTGCGCCAAGTTCAAGCTGGCGACCTCAGGCCCGGTGCCGGGCGCAGCGGGCGCTGCCACCGGTGGCGCGGGGGTCGCCTGGAGCCCTGAGCTAGGACGCCGCACGCGTGCGCAGTGGTCTCGGGCTCTGCTGACCGTTGTCCCCCTCCGCCGCTGCCCAGGGACGGCTCCCCCGCCGCCTCGCCTGCCTCCCCCCCCCTCCCCGGCTCGGGTCACAGCTCCACAGCGCAGCCGGGGAGGGGAGGAGCCCTCCAGCGCAGAACCGGGGCTCTCGGCTCGGCCCGCCCAGAGGGGCGTGGGAGGGCGGGGCGGCGGACTTCGGACTCCAGCCCCCACGCTCGGCTTTCCCTGCTTCCCTCCGCTCTCCCCGGCCATCAGGGAGCCATGTCTGCGCTGCTGGGGCTCCGGCCCGAGGTGCAGGACACCTGCACCTCGCTGGGGCTGATGCTCTTGGTCGTGCTGCTCATGGGGCTGGCCCGCGTGATCTCCCGGAGACAGCGGCACAGGCCCACGGCCCACGCTTTCATCCTGGAGTTTCTAGCCACCTTCCAGCTCTGCTGCTGCACCCACGAGCTTCAACTGCTGAGTGAGCAGGAACCCGCGCACCCCACCTGGACGCTGACCCTCATCTACTTCTTTTCCTTGGTGCATGGCCTGACCCTGGTGGGCACAGCTAGCAACCCGTGCGGCGTGATGATGCAGATGATTCTGGGGGGTATGTCCCCGGAGTCGGGGGCCATGAGGTTGTTGGCTCAGCTGGTTAGCGCCTTGTGCAGCAGGTACTGCGTTAGCGCCCTTTGGAGCCTGAGTCTGACCAAGTACCACTTCAACGAGAGGAGCTTAGCTTGCAAGAATCCCATCCACACGGACATGTCCAAAGCGATCATCACAGAGGCCATCTGCTCCTTCATTTTCCACAGCGCTCTACTGCACTTCCAGGAGGTCCGAGCCAAGCTTCGCATCCACCTGCTGGCTGCACTCATCACCTTTTTGGCCTATGCAGGTTTGTCCTTCCCACAAAACACTAGGCTAGGCGGTACCGAACCCCCATGACCAGAGGTTCCAAGTTCTTTACCGATACATTTGAGCCCCCTACTTCGATGTGATGGAATACTTGCACCCTTCCCCGGGCCCCTTATTGTTATTCTGACCACTTTGCAGCAAGTGCCTAGCGGTTGGTGCCAACATACAGATGGTCATTCAGTGCTGTTTTGAACACCCAGAGAAAGCAGACACTCCGGTGCCGAAACTCGTTAGATTACTGCCAAGGGCTTAGATAGCCTACAAGGGGCTGTTTTAATGTCAGAAAGGTGGTTTATCAGTTACGGCTTTCATGCCAAGCTGGTATAGATTGCTTTTGACACCCTTACTGAGAAATGATCCCTGCTAAAGTTCCTTCCAGCTTGAAGTGCATGATGGTTGGTCAGGAGTTAAGAGTTATCGCGTTTCCTACAGACACTTGCCGAATTTCCTTTTGGAGAGTTTACACGGGAATTTTTAAAGTAACCTAGCATGAAAGGTGTGTTTCAAAATTAAATTGTGCTCAAACACGCTCTTTAAAAACAAGTAAGTCTCAGCTAGGTGTGGTGGCACACGCCTTTAATCCCAGCACTCGGTAGCCAGAGGCCAGAGGGTAATGGTAAACTCAAGGCCAGACGGTAGTAAATACTAAAATCCTGTCTACGGAAAACAAAACAAAAACCAGAAAAAGATCTCCAGAAGTCTTATTTACTTATTTACCTTGACAAACCTCAGCTTTAATGATAAAATGTGCCTTAGTGGGTCACTTAAAAGGATGAAATTCTTTACTGGGATTTAGTGGAATTATAAAAATGTTCTAGAGGCATGAATACACTGAAGGAGACTTATAGTAATAGTCTCTTCTCCCATTAAAGGCGGAGCCATGGGAAATGGAGCTCAGGGGTAAAGAGTTCTTCCTAGCATTCATCAGACTCCGGGTTCAGTCCCTGGTGTGGCAAACGAAATTCCTTTAAACTGAGGAAAGTATATTTCAAGTGTGTGTTTGACTTCCTAGGATAAGATGAAAGACTACCCAATTTTCCCTTCTTTGAACCTAGTACTAGTTTCTTAGTAGACGCACATGAAAATCCATTGTGTGGGGGCACAGAAGAGGGCCAGTGCATCAGCTTCAGCTAAAGCAGAAGCATTGCTATGCGTGAGCCGTGTTAGCCACAGTCTTGTATTTGTCAATTAAAGCAGCAAAGAGCCGGGCAGGTGATTCATGCCCGTAATCCTAGTGCTGGAGAGGTAGAGGCAGAAGGATTAAGGTCATCTTCTGCTACATGGTGGGTATGAGGTCAGTCTCTAAAAACAAAAGAAAAATTGAGATTTGTTTATAGTTATAAAAAAGAAAACCATTCATGACACCCAGATCTTTCTCATTCTGCCTCACTCCCCTGCCTCTGTTGACTGTTGTGGCGCTGGTGTTCTTGTATTTTTATGTTTTTAGTACCAAGTTATGGTTCCATAAATATTATGCATACTATTAATTGTTCTGGGCTCAGAATGTAGTTCAAAGAAAGAGTGCTGGCGTATGCACATGACCCTGGTCTCACCCAGGGGTAAAAACGGCATTCCAAAGAGAAGCAGAGTGACACTTGAAGTCCTGCATGAGTAAAAAGCCAGTGGAGGACTCTAGAATGCCCTTTGGAGGGCTCCGAAACTCTGCCGGTTTCCTGAATGTGACTACTCACATTACCCGGGGGTAAACCAGTCATCAGAGGGTCTCAACAATCTGTGTTCAGATCACCGAGGCAGTGTAAAAATATGCCCACCTGGCGCAGAGATCCGCCTCTCACTGCCCTGGGAAGGACTCGGCAGTGGCGCGGGTTAAAGTTCTCCCCAGGTGATCCCATTACGAAACCACGGTTGTGAACGTCGCTCTGGAGTCCAGACCTGCCTTGGCCACCTCGGCAGCCGCTAGCTCCACGTGCCTGTGTAGATGAAAGCGTCGGCACCGCAGGCAGCAGGCCCATTGCACATCCGCTCACCGCACTGCACTGTAGCTGGTGGCTACGGCATTGGACCAGGCTTGAGACTCCAGGGCTGGAACCACACAGCTAACTAGCTACATCAATGCAGTCTATTACAGATGTGTTTTTCCACTGTCTTTCTACCAGTATAAGGGCGATAAGTCCCCCCAGGGTACCTGATACAGACCAGATCACTTTGCTAAAGATTCATGAGTCATCTTAATTCTTACAATCATCCATGGATGAGCACATTGCTATTATTCCAGTGTGAGTAAAACAAGTGAAATGCCTTGCCTCGGGTTGCAGACCGTCTAAGCCGGAACCACTGCTCACGTGGCTGAGCGTCGGGGTAGCGCTCAGACCACTATCGCAAGTGAGTAAAACAAGTGAAATGCCTTGCCTCGGGCTGCAGACTATCTAGGCTGGAACCACTGCTCACCCGGCGTCGGGGTAGCGCACAGACCACTATCGCAGTCTTCAGGAGTTACAAAGGCATGCGCGATCACCTACGGCTTGGGAATGAAGTTCTGACATAGCCATGTGGACGAACGTGACATGAAGCCAGGCACAAAAGGGCTAATACTGCGTGACTCTACTTCCAGGAAACACAATACAGACAAATTCCAAGAGTAAGGAAGTAAATAGAGGCGACCAGAACAGGGGACGAGGAAAGAACGGGTGGGGGTGTATGATTGAGTAGGTGCGGGGTTTGTGTTTGAAGCAATGGAATGCTTTTTGGAAAGATTGGATCAGGGGTGTTGGTTTAGGCCTGTAACCTGGGGAAGCTAAGGCAATAAGGATGATAAATTCAGGTAAGCCTGGGCTACATAGTGAGTTTGAGGCCAGCCTAGGCTACATGAGATCCTATCATAAACAGGATGGAAAGGAAGAATGGGAAAACTTCAGGGACTGGGATACTTCTGGGAAAAGATGACGCGGCTACAAATACCACGAACAGCAGATGGCAGGCTTTATGACATATGTGCATGTGAGAATTTAACATTTTTAGTTATTACATGATTCTGTTGCCAATGAATCCTTAAACCCTGGGATAAACAGGCTTCTAATTTTAAGGTCTTACAGAGACATGGCTTTGCTTCTATGCAGTGTGAAACTTCAGGAGGAGGGTGTGGAACAGGCCTGAGGTCCTTTTATCCAGAGTGGGTGGCCCCAGAGAAGCCACCTTGGAAGAGGCCACACTTAGACTTATCACCACCAGCCAGACGTCATCACTGTTCTACAGAGAACGTGCCATGGACTAGGTGAATGTCTGGTGCCGATTTGAGCGCAGAGCTGCAGGCTCCTAGTGTTGTGTGTGGGGCTCAGTACCCCTTCTTATGGCTGGAGGCTCAGACTATGCACTCTGAATTTTCATGTGTGAACAGAGGCATCTTGTTGTTACCACGTACGTACTGACTGGCTCTTGGCTTTCCTCACAAAAGAGAAAAGCTTTGTGGGTAAGCAGAACCATCAACTGTCTGTAACTGTTGTTACCCAGCTGCTCTCAAATGCCCACTTAATTGACCGCCCACCTCAGCTTCCGTTCTCTGAAAACTTATTTATTTTGTATGTGTACGGGGGAAGGGGTACTTGCTCTAGCCCCTATGTAGACGGCTGAGGACAACTTGATAGTACCACATCTCCCCTTCCACCACGTGGGTCCCTCGGGTTGTCCTCAGGTTGTCAAGCAAGTACCTTAAGCTTCGGAGCCACCTTGCTGGCCTCCACCTGTGCTTCCTGAACAGCTGGGGTCCCAGGTATGCAATGCCAGGCCGGAACTGCCGAGCTGTAAGCTACTGATGAAGGTAATGGAGAAATGCATTCACTTTCTGTGCGTAATCAAGTATTTTAAAACATTAAGCATGGACGTTGTCTTTATTGCTGTAGTTTCTCATGTGTAGAATTTTAAACTAGACGCTGTCTATGACATAATGCCCGTGTCCCCCTACAGAGTAAGCTGTGAGCAGAGCTCAGACATGCTCTCCAGATCTGGAGCTAGGACTCAGCAGATTATCACCGCACAAGCAAACAGTCAGACTTCCTAACTTCTCCCCGCCCCTCCCTGGAGAAACCGTAGTATTTTTACTTGATCCACCATCACTTCTGGGTTTTTAGTGTCCGTCCAGCTAGGACTGCAGGTGAGAGTATCTGTCCAACGAAAAAGAAACTAAGAGCTTAAATATATCTTCATTTAAAACAGGAACTAAATAAAATGAATACAATCACCAATTTCCAAATGAAAACTAGTTTCCAGGCAGGTGAGACAGCTCAGTGGGTTAAGATGCTTGCCACCAAGCCTTACGACCTGAGTTTGATCTCTGGGACCCACATGAAGACCGCCCAGCACAGCCACCAGAGCCTGAGGAGGAATTCCCTCCCAGCTAGAATCCTGAGGCAGCGCAGAACAACCCGCCCCCTCCGCCCCCAGGTGTGGGGTGCACACGTAAAGGACCCAGGTGTGGGGTGGACACGAGAAGGACCCAGGTGTGGGGTGCACATGTGAAGGACCCAGGTGTGGGGTGCA